>NW_015557123.1:258591-269866 GCF_001515605.1 Sinocyclocheilus anshuiensis | reverse complement strand
GAAAGCGAAACTACTTTGTTTGACCTTCCAAAAGAGGACACAACTAGAAATCTGTGGTTAAGTTGTATTTACAACCCAATGTTCCAGAACAGCTCAAACCAAATATTCAGGTGTGTGCAATGCATTTTATGGAGAACGAGGACTGTTTCCTGGGAGAGTAGCCTACAATGCCGGTGTTCCGGTTAATTCAGTTCCCCTGTTGGTTTTATGTTTATGCGGCGAAAGATGAGCTTTGTAAAAATCGACGCGTTTCAGAAAGGCGGGACAAAGAGGAGTACACAACAATGTACAGTATGTGGAAAATAATGTGTTTTTTTAACCTTAAACCGCATAAACACATTTCATTTCACCAAATACACAAAATAATGTTCTTTTTAGCAGCATCATATGACCCCTTTAAATGCAACCTTGGTGAGCATAGAGACTTCTTTCAAAAACATTACAAATCTTGTCAACCCCAAACACTTGAACGGTAGTTACATCTACATGTTCAAGTGAGCTTTCCTTCATGGGAATTGGGAGCCAAATGGGAGCCAAGATCAAAATCCCAAGCTCATGTAGGGTTAACGGCAACAATGCAAAGCTAGTGACTAGTGAAATGTCTAGCTGACAATGTTGTCATCCTGCAGGCTATGATAATCATTGAATCGATGTTTGAACATGCTCAGGCACTTTATCTAAATCAGTTAAACAAGGAATTCTGCAATGGTACATGACACTAGGCCTTTCCACTACTTTCAACAAGTATGGTAATTTACAGAACAATCATGTTAAAGCACTCAGCTTTTACAGTCCAATAGTGCAAATGAGATGTACTCATAAACACTTTACCATCATCCATCAGACAGAACTTACTAATGCATTTACTGAAGACATCCACCATGTTTCTCAAACACACACACTTGTTTTTTATTTCTCTCATAGGACAATCCATTGACTACTATTGATTTTTATACCAAGCTAATAATATATATCATGTAAACCTAATCCTACCATCACACAAACATTTATTTTTTTTTACATTTTCATTAAGACATTATTTAATGTGAAGTTTACACTAGTGTTACAGGTTGAGTCTTTAATTGCCAAAGGCGAACTGAAGCTGAGCAGGTTGTGGCATGTGACAGTAAAAGAACTAATTCAGCTAAAAAAAACACACAATGTCAATGAATTGAATGCAGTATTTATGCGTGTCCTCTATATCACAGGGCTGGGGTCCTCAGCAAACCTCCAAGGGGGCCTCAAGATCAACTGACAGCATTTATAATAAGACAAAACAAGCATTAAACTGTTCTTGAAGAACCAGGGTTCCTACAGTCTTCTTGGAGCAGGATATATGAGGGAAGCCTAATTTTAAATGTATGATCTAGAAAAGTCCCGTTTAATAATAAAATCTTAAAATGCAATTCCCATTCTTGTACTGTTTTGAATATACATTTTTTAAACCATGTCAAGATCCAAAATATTTTGTTGCAAGAAAATTGTAAGTAAATCCTTATCCCTACCTATTAAATAACGAACAACTGGAATAGTTTTTTGTATGTTGTGAACAAAGGAGGGCCTCAGAGTCAAAAAGATTTAAAACCACTGACTTATTCAGTATGTTTGAGTGTCATGTGCACTATAACACCAAATCAACATATCCAGATATCCTACCTCCTCATTAACAAAATCTCATGAGTTCATCAAGCGCTGCACCGCTTAGTTTACAGCGGTAACCAAGGAAACCAGCGCCACCTGCTGTCAAAGAGTGAATTTACATCTCATTCGGCCCGTCTAGTATTTTTGTCTCGTTCGTTTTATGTAGCATCATTTCACAAAGTTAAAGTCAGGCCATTATGTTTTTGCTTCAAATTTCGAAATTATACCATCTAATTTGAGGGTTTGTTAAATTAAAATATCAATTTCACAAAGAAATGTTCAGCATTTTGTCCAATCAATAATAAAAGGACATGTTTTCATTTATAATTTGCCTCAAATCTGATTTTGTAAAAAAAAAAAAGCGTATCGCATCGTGAGTTGAGTGAATTGCTACATCCCTAACAGATACAAAAGAATGCTAGAATGTATAAATCTATAGGCCTACTGTATTTCCACCTGCTCAGGTCTGCTGTGGGCACCAGGGGGCAGTGTGGGGCAATTATGATGCAAATACAACAGAGCTGTTCATTTTGCAATCCTTAAAGGGATAGTTCATCTTCAGTTGCTGGTCCCTATTGACTTGCATAGTGCTTTTTCCCCATACTATGGAAGTGGGTGGGGACCAGCAACTGAAGGTGAACTATCCCTTTAAGTCTGGAAAAGCATTAGCATTTGAGTTATAGCTTCCCTCAGGATTTTCTAATAGGTTTTTAGAATACTGGTTTTCGATTTAGTTGTACAAAAAAGTTGTGATTAAAAATATTATTTAAACCATTTAGGGTAAAAAATTATATGATAATATGGAAAGTGTAATCAACGTAGTTGTAACCCTTTACCCTAACCTTGACAGAAAAACAAAGTGACAAGCACTCCTATCATTAAGATATGCATTATACCATCACATCAAATTTTCTTCCTGTTTCAATGTCTTTTATGGCAAAAACTGATAAGAATTGTTCATGTTGCACATATTTATTTGTATCATAACAAAAATGATGTTCTTAAGTCGCTGTAAAGCACTACTTTTTAAGTCTTACTGCTTTCTTAGACAATGCGCAATCATTTTAGGCCATATTTAGCTTCATATTATCTTAACACTGACATTTATTCTTGTGGAAAATATTGTTCAGAACACAAACATGGTGCAAAAGCATTTTATGATGAGGAAAAATGTTTTTCTGGTTATTTTAGCAAACAGAAAGACCCTTTAAGCATTTAGGATTATTTGTACACAAACATAAAAATAAAGTATGTTAAATAAAGAATCTTAATTGTTATTTTTTAAACTGACATCTGAATCCTGATGGCCATTTATTGGAATATGTAACATTTTACATACCATTACTTTAAAACAATAATAATATAGTAAATTGTTGAATCATAGATATGTAAATAAGCATATGCATGTAGCGACTGTCATACTTCCACACACTTCATATACAGACAAAAATAAAGATGATAGAAAAGGAAAATAAGTAAATACTAGGATGAAAACATCATGCCTGATCTAACCTACAACAGTCACCTAATGCTGTTTACATCACCACTGAAATTATTACAAGTGTATATGTCTACTGATCAACCAGTTGGCCGGCTTCAGTGATCATGGAAAGATCTGTGAGAAATGGGTTTACATCACTTTGAGTGTGTTTGAGAAACTTCTAACATTTTCCCCCATACATACCTTTCAGTCTTCCTTCATAGCACAGCCATCATCATGTGAACACCGTCACTTGACCTCAACTGTGAGAATAACAAGTTTCTAAACTTCACATTAAACCTAATCTTGTACTATGAAGAACCTTCACTCAAGGTCCACTCAAACCTCCCTTTAGCTCAAAGTTTGACTCGTCTGGTACCCAGATATAACACAATCTGGCCCTCAGTGGACCAACTCCAGCTGACTTGCAGAAAAGGGCAGTACGCCACTAACATAGTAAGCAATGCCCAAAGAAAGAAGGGCGATGACCACCAGCAGCAGCAGCACCCTCCAGAAGCCCAAGTCCTCCACAAACTCCTGCCAGGTGGAGCGAAAGCTGGACAGCACACCCTCACTGTTCTGCAGGTTTGGATTCAGCAGCGAATGGCTCTCCATCGCACTAGGAACAACATTACTCTGTTAGGAAAAAAGGTGCTGAAACATGTAAAGTAGGGCTGCACGATATATCGAAAATATCGAAATATCGCGATATGCATATAGCAAGAGCGTGCGATATCTGAATCATTTTAATAATAGGCTACTTAAATCAAAACCTTGCAAAAGGTCAAAGTTTTAGTTTGACGCATATAGCAGAGAATTGCTTGACGTTAAAAAGAGTTAAGTGCAATATGTTGCAGAAAACAACTCTGCCGTCTTGTCTTGCTGTCTGACTCACACCTGAAGCGTGCGCACAAGCCGCATCTCGCACAGCGTATCTCCAGTTCTGCCAAATACTACTGTTTATTTTATCTATGCTTGTAAATTGTGTATTTGTTCTTTTTTCCCCCCTTTTTCTTTCTTTTTTTTACTGACCGTTCACTTGCCTTTAATAATGTTTGAACTTTCTCAGACTATAGTTTTTGCTGTGGTATATGAAGAAGTACTTAAAGTGTATGGAAAGCAAAGTCACAATGATATAAAATTAGTGTCATTCATTTTTTTGTCATTCACATTGATGTTAAAATTACATTTTCTGATTTGTGACATTACTTTTTATGTACTGCTAAAACACTGCTGGTGACTTTCAGAAGTTGTAGTGATTCTTTCTTTTCCAAGAAAGAATGCGAAACAAATTGGTTATATAATTTTCATTTTTAAATATTTTAAAATATAATTTTAATAGATTTTTCACACTTTAAGCAATATCGTATCGCATATCGAATATCGCATTTTTTAACAAGGTATCGCGTATCACATTTTTTTTCAATATCGCACAGCCCTAATGTAAAGTAATGAAAATATGTAAATGTGCAAATCTAACCTCTCACTCTCAGCCATCTGCATGGCTTCAAGTTTGGAGTGAGCTCCTCTGTTAAACCCCTTGACCTCTTGCTCTTCCAGCCCTTCCAGCAACCGAATGGCATCTTTATTTACTCCTCTCCTCTTAGCCAGCACCAGTGGTGTGGACCCATTGTGGTTACTGTTCCAGTGTAAAAGGAACAATTGAGAAACATTACATAGAGTCAGATAATGATAATTATTACATCACTACAAGTGGTACTGCTGCAGTAAAATAATAAATTAATACTATATCTCTTAGAAACAGTATAACACATTTTATTTCTATTTTATGAAAGTGGTGGCTAACTTTCATAATAACTTCCATGGTTATTATGGAAAAGATAAAATTGTATTAATACAAATTTTGATAAAATTATATAAAAAGGAAAGAAACATAATAGGGTACAACAGAAGTACATCGGGGTAAAAGGTGAATTTTATTCTATTTTTATTTATTTTATTATAATTTGTAAAACATTTAATAGTTTTATGTAGCGGACGTGAAATGTTACATTTACCAAATATATTCTGAGATAAAGGTCTTGTTGCTGATTTTCAGTTTTGTTCAAGTTAATTAAAATAAATACAATATGTAAAAGGATGACTTTTTCGTTTGTTGACATGACATGGCTAGATTCAAATAGTTAATATCATTTCATTTAAGTTAAAAAGATAATAATCATATTTATAATGATACCATTATATATTTTTTTATTATTACATTTATTTGTATTAATCTCGTTCACCACTCCTGGCTGGTGGAACGATCTTCCCACCCCTATCCGGAATGCTGAATCCCTGATAGTTTTGACTGCTTTTATTGTCCCCAATTGTAAGTCGCTTTGGATAAAAGCGTCTGCTAAATGACTAAATGTAAATGTAAATGTAAATGTATTTTATAAAAATAAACAGAATATGGCACAAACTAAATTGATTACTAAAGCTAATGTGACTTTGAACAAGTATTTCATGCAAAACTTATTGTGCAAAACCTAATTACACTTAATTAGTATACAGTAGTGTTGTCACGGTACCAACATTTCAGTATTCGGTACCAATACCAGTGAAAATCCACGGTTCTCGGTACCAAAAATCTTCTTATAGCCTACGCCATCTTTATGTAGAGCAACAACAATTCTTTTTTTCAGATCCTCAGAGAGTTCTTTGCCATGAGGTGCCAAGATGAACTTCCAGTGACCAGGATGAGAGAGTGAGAGCGATAACACCAAATTTAACACACCTGCTCCCCATTCACACCTGAGACCTTGTAAAACTAATGAGTCACATGACACCGGGGAGAGAAAATGGCTAATTGGGCCCAATTTGGACATTTTCACTTAGGGGTGTACTCACTTTTGTGGCCAGCGGTTTAGACATTAATGGCTGTGTGTTGAGTTATTTTGAGGGGACAGCAAATTTACACTGTTATACAAGCTGTACACTCACTACTTTACATTGTAGCAAAGTGTCATTTCTTCAGTGTTGTCACATGAAAAGATATAATAAAATATTTACAAAAATGTGAGGGGTGTACTCACTTCTGTGAGATACTGTATTTACTTACTACAGCTAAAATATTTGTATCAATACGGTTTTCTTCCCATAAAACGTGTTGCTCTGTCAATGTTCAATAAATAAGATTGTAATAAACTGTGAAAATTGTAGTAGTGAAAAGCACAGGTGTGCCACAGTATTAGTCAAATTGTACCCTACATTAAGAAAGAAAGAAAGAAAGAAAGAGTAGTCACAAACATTTACCAACAAACATATAATTGTTCAAATAAATATATTGGCATATCTCACCAAATATCAATTTTGAGACCATTGGACACCAGGAACTGAATCGTGTCCACATGTCCGCACAGGTGCAGTGCAGTGTTGCCCTGATAGTCGGTGGCTAACAGATCTGCGCCGAACTTGTGCAGGAAGCGGCAGATGTCCACATTACCTCGCGCCGCTGCCAGATGCAGACCTGTGCGGCCCCTGTGGTCGCGGATGTTGGGGTCGCAGCCAGCCTCCAGCAGACGCCGAACGAAACTCAAGTCCCCATCAATACAAGCCTGCAGTAACGGTACACTGGTCTGCGACGAGTCATTGATGAAGACATATGACATGTCTGAGTCGGTCTCCGAAAATTCCAGCGTAACTGAAAAACACAACTGTTAAACATACGATCGACACTTCATAATACAACACTGAATAAGACAGCTATTTGAGAGAGAGAAGAGAAAGAGCTTTATTGCCAAGTGTGCTTACACACACACGGAATTTGTCTTGGCGACTGAACATTTCTACGTTTGCTACATTTCTACAGTAATACCATATATATTCCAAATCTAAAAAATGAAATATTATCAAAACATTTAAATGTCAAATGTTTCAATTTCATTACCATTTTAAAACTAAGATGTAAATTCAATGCAACTGCAGTAACGGTACACTGGTCTGCGACGAGTCATTGATGAAGACATATGACATGTCTGAGTCGGTCTCCGAAAATTCCAGCGTAACTGAAAAACACAACTGTTAAACATACGATCGACACTTCATAATACAACACTGAATAAGACAGCTATTTGAGAGAGAGAAGAGAAAGAGCTTTATTGCCAAGTGTGCTTACACACACACGGAATTTGTCTTGGCGACTGAACATTTCTACGTTTGCTACATTTCTACAGTAATACCATATATATTCCAAATCTAAAAAATGAAATATTATCAAAACATTTAAATGTCAAATGTTTCAATTTCATTACCATTTTAAAACTAAGATGTAAATTCAATGCAACTTTTTTTTTTTTTTTTGCCAAAATTGTTTGTATATAGAAGCGGCCCTATGGAGTCCTAAATTAAAACATCTGACATAACAAATGATTAATGGTCTTCAGCATACAGTGGGCTTAATGTTCTTAATGCAAAATATAACTTATTAAAGATATTTTCTTGTTGATTATGAGGTGAAATATGACCTAATTCTCTGCTTTGAACTGCTGAAACACTGTTTATCAAAGCACCTGCACCCTTCCCCTGATCATGAGCTGCAGTGCTGGAGGAGGAATCTGCATTAGCCAGCACACTGCTAAGTTAGATGATGCTGACTAATGTAACATCCATACGACAAATAACAATCATCCCTGAGATTATTCCTCTAAATTCACAACAGAGACCAATTTGCTTCTAGTAAAAACCAGCTCCATTATGTCAAATGTGATATAACGTTTGTAAACATGTCATTACTGTAAACAGCTCTATAATACTCGAATCACTGCATGTTTATCAGCGTGGATAACATCTGAAATCCGGACTCGGCAATAAGTCATATCAGCGCACTTATTTACACGCACTGTTGTGGGTTTATATGTACCTGTTTTGTGCAGCAGTATCACAGGAGAAACGTCTTGTGCTTGTTCAAGTCCCGTTGCTTGCTTATGTCTGTCTGTGTTGTTTGTGAGTTACTACTACAGCTGCAGTGGTGACTATGAGTTTGAGCGCTCACAGCGCCCCCTACTGCTGTGGGGCGCTGCTGCCTAAAATCTCATTCTCCCTTCTCTAAAATCTAGTGAAGGGCGCTCGCAGCTTTCACGAATCCCTCTGTTTTGAGTCAGTGGTTCGGAACTCGCCAAATCACGAGATATCAGCAACCGAAGATACGGACCTCATACTGTTTTGAACTTTAGTTTCAAAACATTTCAAAATCCAATATTTTTTTTGTTTATTGTCTCTCATTCTTGTAAATATTGTGTTCTTTTTTTTTTTACTAAATAAAATATAAATAATTCCGATGGTTCGGCGCTAGACGCGTTAATCTGGTGAACCCATTAAGTTTTAACTGATCTCTGGGCACAGTGGGCATTTTATTTTATTTTTTTTTTAAATAATAATGCACTTTAATATGTATGCGTGTATAATACAAAAAAAGATAATTAATTTTAATTGATTCTAATTTATCTACTTTGGCTTAATTACAAGCATTACACATTAAAAAAACACACATTTTACCATTAAATGTAAGCTTTACTTTGTAGATTACATTTAATAGATTACACTTAAATGCATTTGCAATTGGTTTGCAAAAGGTGTCATTATATGTCTTTTGGGTAGAACAAGATCAATAACCAGATGATCTTAAGTTAATGAAACTTCCACATTACAAGAGCTTTCAGCTTGCTGTGCTATGTTGTCTTAGCTATACTGCAGTTGTGGCCTAATGGTTAGAGAGTCAGATTTGTAACCCAACAGTTGTGGGTTTGAGTGTCAGGTCTAGCAGGAATTGTTGGAATAACCAGCGCTCTCTTCCACTCTCAATACCACGACTGAGGTGAGACCCTTGAGCAAGGCACTGAACCCCCAACTGCTCCCTGGGTGCCGCAGCAATATGGCTGCCCACTGCTCCGGGTGTGTGTTCACTACTGTGTGTGCACTTGGATGGGTTAAATACAGAGCACAAATTCCGAGTATGGGTCACCATACTTGGCCACACGTCACTTCACTTTCACTTTTTTAGAGTTACACTAACAATAGTGCATTAGTGTTATTAATAACAGTAATACTAGCAATGTAGTCCACAGAAGTAGATTTTTGCACATTTTATCACACTATAGTGTCTAAAACATACAGACTAAGAATTACCAAACACTAAACGGGTTTGAGCATTCGTTGCTTTCCTGTCAAAAAGCACAACCAGACAAAGCATTCCTTAGCCTGTGTTTGTCAGGTTTTCAGGAAGAATGGACCCAAAAGCAGTTGAATGCTTAACTCCACGGAGAGAAACGAGGGGAGAGTCAGGGAGGCAAGAGGGTCATACCAGGGAGTAAACAACGTCAATGAGACAGATCAGGAACAAGGTCAAAGGAAAGCAGTGATTGGAAGCAGAATGGCTGTCCAGTAAAGCAAATGCCAGAAGATAATCTGAGGGGCCAGAACCCAAAGACAATTGCGAGAGTCAGCACCAGAGTGGGCAGTCTACTGACCAGTGTGTTCCGGTGAGAGAGGGAACCACAGCACTAACTGGGCGGAAGAGAGCAGCATGAGGAAAATAATAACTAGACTGACAGACAAGATAATTTTAACATTTAAACTGACCACTTTACCAGCAGATATTAACGGCAACACCCACAAAACTTCAGCGAATGGCTGCCACTGACCGCTCACACCTGGATGGGGCAACATGTTTGGAAGTGTGACCCCACTGCAAGATGGCAAGGTGAACTGGTCAAGGAAATAAAGCAAGCCCACCGGGCACCCCCAGGCACCCCGACTCCAGCCAGGGTTCACCTGACATGACCCTCAATGTCCCAGGTTACAGCCCCCACCACATGGGCTGAGGCCAAGATGGCGCATTATCTGGGACACAGAACTGCCACGACATCTCACCTTTGAGGTCCTCAGTGGGCCCATCCAGAAGTGTGCCACCAGTGCCACCAGGTTCCAGCCAAGAGTCAGGCCAGAGAGACGGTCCAGCAAACAGTGCCAGAGGATAATTCGAGAGCCAGAACCTAAATACCATAATGAAATTCAGCACTGGGGTGGGCAGTCCATTGACGGTGTGTTCTGGCAAGAATGAAAATCACAACACTAACTGGGCAAAGGAGAGACATGTGAGCAAAATAATAACTAGACTGACAGATGAGACTGGAAAACTAGACAAGACTGAGAAGTTAGACTGAGATAAGGGCTTGTGTGAGTTGTGAGATGCACAAAACACACTGGCAAGGAAACAGAGCAGAAGGAATAGAATATAAAGTGTAGAAACCAAGAGGAGAGTAGAAACAGCTGAGAGATAATGAGTGGCCCACAAGGAAAGAACAAAAACAAAACCAAACACTAGAGCGAAGAGGAGAGATCGAACCCAAATCCTGACAGTGTCTATCTGAACCCCACAACAAAAATAAATAAAACAGGTGAAAACAACTTTAATAGTAAGAAACGTGAATATTTTTTATGTATTTTAAAATATACAAAAATGTACAAACATTAGGCCTTTTGTTGTTTATAAATTTAAATTTTAGTTATATATTTTCCCAGATACTGTATATGTTTTGGCCATACAGTAGCCTATATGAAACCTATAGGCAGTGTTTGAAGTGGAAAAAAAGTGCCAGTACGCAAACCAAACAAACAAAAAATAGTTTAGAGCATTTTTAATACAAATAAGCACAAGTTAAGCTGCAAAACGCACCAGGACCACAGGGAGACGCCACCACTAAACGAGCTGCATTGACCTGACTGTATGCTACTATACGGATCCATTCAGAATAAATAAACCACTAACCAAAACACCTTGAGCCAGCATCCAATTTAAAACATTCGTGCTTTTAAGCCAAATACACACTGAAAAGAATCATTTACTGACATCTGGACGTGATCTGCCATCTCTGATGAAATCGGGCATGTTTTCATTCATGCATGTTTCCATGTTTCTTTACGCTTTAACTTGTCCAAAACTAAGCGATATACACGACATAGCCAATTATATAATTAATATATAGATAGCTATTAATTCTATCATTATGTAATGATCAATCCACTGAAGGCGAGCGTAAGTGAGAACCCAAGTGCAGTTTATTTACAGTGTGATCCAAACATCCAAACAATAATCCGTGACTTGACTTGACATGAACAGACTTGACTTGACATGAACAGACTTGACTTGAC
>NW_015557123.1:257106-257922 GCF_001515605.1 Sinocyclocheilus anshuiensis | reverse complement strand
CGTTAGCAGACTCTGGCTTGGCAGACATGAAGTGAACAGGTTCTGACTTGGTAGATATGACATGAGTAAACTTTGATTTAACTGGTATGATGTGAGCAGGTCCTGGAGTAGCAGGCATGACGTAAACAGGCTTTGGCGTAGCAGACATGACGGGAGCAGGCTCTGGTTTGGCAGACATGACGTGAGCAGGCTGTAGCTTGGCAGGCATGACGTGAACAGACCCTGGAGTAGCAGGCATGACGTAAACAGGCTTTGGCGTAGCAGACATGACGTGAGAAGGCTATGGCTTGGCAGACATGATGTGGGCAGGTTTTGGCTTGGCAGGCATGACGTGAATAGGCTTTGGGGAAGTGTCATGTTCCTCCTCCATGACACCCACAGTGAAGGCAGAGCCACTCAGTCGCAGAACAAAGTCTATATATTGTTCTAGAGTCCAGTGTGGGGGATGTAGTGGCATCAAACATGATATTTCATGAGATAGTCCAAAACGGAAAGTGTCCTTGAGAGCAACATCGTTAAAGTTCACCTGATAACAAAGTTCACAAAAATCACTCACGTAATCCTCTATAGGCCTGTCACCTTGACGAAGGCAGAGGAGGCGTGATAATGCTGGGTTCATTGTAGGGGTCGTGTATTCTGTAACGATCAATCCACTGAAGGCGAGCGTAAGTGAGAACCCAAGTGCAGTTTATTTACAGTGTGATCCAAACATCCAAACAATAATCCGTTACTTGACTTGACATGAACAGACTTGACTTGACTTGACTTGACATGAACAGACTTGACTTGACATGAACAGACTTGACTTGACTTGAC
>NW_015557123.1:245034-257069 GCF_001515605.1 Sinocyclocheilus anshuiensis | reverse complement strand
ACCAATGGGAAACAAGACACATGACTAAGACAACCAATGAGAACATGACACAAAGAACAGAGGAACCAATGGCATGAAGACAAGAGGGCAAGGGAAGCATGACACAAACAGCATGAAATAATTACAAAATAAAAGACATGAAAACATGAACATGAACATGAACATGAAACAAAACCCAAACACCAAACCACACATTACACATTAATTCTATCAAGGACCAGCTTACATGTTTTTTTTTTGTTGCATTTTTTGAATTCTCATTCTTGTCAGCAAGATTTGCGCGAGTTTTATGATTTCTATGGTAATTAGAACGTTGGTATTTCAGTATTTAAAGGCCAGAAAATCACTTGCTCACTTTGTTGGTTGAAGTTTCTGAGTTTCTGATAGCAAAGTCACATACGGTTTTATCATGGGACAGCTGAATTCACATCTAAAAAAGCGCTTGATATGGAGTCTGTACACGAACCCTGTGAATACACCAACAACACAGCGGAGAACCATGCTCATCAGCTTGATGAGACGCCAGCTCCTGGTGAGACTGATGGAGGGAGAAAGAAGGCAGGGAGAGAGGAGAAAAAGAAGTGCTTCTGGAGGTGGCCGTTTGGTCTTGATGAGACTGATGGAGGGAGAAAGGAGACAGGAATAGAAGAGAAAAAGAAGTGCTTCTGGAGGTGGCCCGCTCTCGCTCTCCGCTTTCCTTGCCGCAGAACTGCAAAACGCAACCTGGTTAAGGCTGAGAAGAAGCGCAAGCGTGTGGCGGGAACATCTCGCAGACATGACAAGGGAACAGTCCCATTTATAACAAAGAACCACAGTCCCAAACACCGCTGTCATTATCACACCAAGTATCTTAGAGTGACAGTTTAGAGATCAGAAATTAAAAGACTTTAAATCACAGCATGATTGAAGAATAGCTTTCCATTTGGTGCCATTACCATTATGTGACAATTCAGTTTGAGAAACAAATCTGTTGGTTTCCATTGTTTAAAGAAGTTTAATTTAGATATCAAGTCAAAAGTGCACCTAACCACTCCAATTTCAAGATGCAGTATTTTTTATTAATATTATTTATTTTGAATTAGAAAATGTTATTCTAAAATATAAAATAAAATTTGAAAATGTATAGAACTGTATTTCATACTAACTACAACTGTTTACCTTTTAATAGGTTACATTTTGAGGTGTTATAAAATCGGTCCCAAGCTAGGTAAAGGAGGATTTGGTTTGGTGTACGCCGGGACTCGCCGCAAGGATGGACTCAAGGTTTCTTTTTTTCTTTTGGCTTACAAAACTTTGTATATTTCTTCAGGATTCATGACAGATATTGTCACTGTGCTCATGCTAACTGTTAACTCTGTTTTATTGTTCAGGTTGCTGTGAAATTTTCATTGAAGCCACCAAACATGCCATATATCACAGTGGTGAGTAGGCTGTGCTCTCTGTGTCATTGCTTCTCAGTCTCTGTTTTCAATTTATAACATCTTATATTCATGTTCATCACAGACTACAAATGATTTGTGAACTGTTTTGATTTGTGGACTAAGGGCAGTGTTGGGCGAGTTATGTAATCAGATTACTTTTTTCAAGTAACTAGTAAAGTAACGCATTACTTTTTAATTTACAAGAGAATATCTGAGTTACTTTTTCAAATAAGTAACGCAAGTTACTCTTTTTTTTCCAATTTATTGATCGACAGCTCTCCTGTCCCCATGTTGAGAGAAATCAGAAGATGTTACTGTAGTTCTAAAATAAATATAAATATGCATTAATTCATCTCACTCACAAAAAAAAACACAGATTCAGTATTCCTCAAAATGAATACAAATAATGCAACTCAGAATATGACGCAAACCTGCAATAATTAAATGTTAAACAACACAAATATCCTTTATGTATTTAATCCCATTCTATTAACCAATGTCTTTGCTTCTGACCTTTGATGATCCAGTTCAACCATACTAATAAGCAAAAAGTACTCTAGACAAACATTTGTGTCTTTTTTTATTGATGTGTGTTGAAATTTCTTCTTCTGCATTCTACTGTACGGACGTAAATTTACTTTCCCTTCAGCCTGAGGCTTATTCATTTCACTTTTGGTGTGAAAAGGCTTTTATATTTGCTAAAAATATAACTTTTTTATTTTAAAAACAAACAAGCAAGCCCTGTCCAGATTTAAAAAGTAACGCAAAAGTAAAGTTTCCATAGAAAGTCACTAAGTAACGTAATTAGTTACTTTTTTTATGGAGTAACGCGATATTGTAATGCATTACTTTTAAAAGTAACTTTCCCCAACACTGACTAAGGGTGCGTCCAAAATCGTGTACTGTCTTGAGTAGGTACTACATTTGAATTTGAATTTACTGCACGACCGTTAAAAAAGTATGTTCTATATATAAATATGGGTAGTTTGAATGAAATTCGGACGTACTACATCCGCCATGCTGTTACTGTCACATGGCCTACCAGTATCAGTTGCGTCGCTTCACAGTCATTCATAAATCCTCTCCCGTGGCCTCATGGGATAGTAAAGTGTCCATCGAATGCGCACTTCAGAATCCGGGGGCGGAAGAAGTAGGTCATCCAGGTACTTTTCGTCCTACTCTTTTTTTGAATACTATGAATTCGGACATACTACTTGCCTCACTTACTGTTTTTCGCCAACTATATAGTAGGGAATATGCGATTTTGGATGCAGCATAAGTCTTTATTTGGGAAACCTTCGCCATCGAACCACCATGTTTTCTCTTTTAGCCTGGTCATCCCAAACGCCTCCCCTTGGAGATTGGCCTGACACTTACGGCCAATAAATGCCCCAGATCCCCTCAAATCATTAAACTGCTGGACTGGCAGGAATACACTGACCACTACATCATGGTCATGGAGCGGCCCTTGCCTTGCATGGACTTGCTTAGTTTCATGGAGCTCCACGGAGGAACCCTTAACGAGGACACGGCACGACATGTTATGCGGCAGGTCATTCGTGCTGCTAACGTTTGCTGTGAGAATGGTGTCTACCATCGGGACATCAAACCAGAGAACCTGCTGGTCAATCAGGACACCATGGAGGTGAAACTGATTCACTTCGGTTGCGGTGCTCTCATGAAAGAATCGGCCTTCAAATTCTTCTGTGGTATGTTACACAAACCGCTTTGTTAATTAGCTCACAGAAACACATCCTTCATACAGTCAGCATGCTGTGGAAATGTATTAAACATCAGACAAAATATCTTTCTTCCAGGCACAAGAGAGTACATTCCTCCAGAGTTCAAGCTTACTGGCAAATACCATGCCAAGCCGATGACAGTGTGGTCACTTGGGATCCTGCTGTTTGAAATGGTGTGCGGGGATTTTCCCACAGCCAAGGACCTGTACATGACCGCTGCCAACATCTGGACCAAACCAGGCCTGTCACAAGGTGAGATCTTCATCAAAGACGAAGGAGGACAATTTGAATTCTAAATTAGCCAAAGAAGGCCAATAGCTTCAAAGAGAGCAGGTGTGAAGTATAAGCTAATAATCAGACGTCTCTCTTGTCTTTTTGCACAGAATGCTGCAAACTGATTTGTGATTGTCTGCAGCCTATGCCAAAGAAGAGACTCACTCTGGAGAAGATGCATCTCCATGACTGGTTTAAGGTATGGAGTCCTTATAAACTAAATGGGGTTTCATTTTTGTTTCTTTCTGATTTAGTTTGATCATCAGTCATATAATCATCATAAACATGTTGCCAAAATGTGCTGTAAATTAAATGTATTTAGACAATATATGTGTAATGTGTTTGTTTCAGGTCATGGATGAAATCATGGAGAGAACATCAGAAAACGACACCTGTCACGGCCACCCTTGATTTCTGTTCTAAGTCTGCTTTCTAGGGTTGGGCCGATAGACGATGCCATCGTCCATCGCCGATGGCTGACATACATCACGATGTTAAGCTGACATCGTGATTCCTCCCACCACCCCCTCTCCCGCAATCCGCCGCATCCCAGTTCCGTGTTCGGAAAGGAAATTAAGTGTACTATGGAAACCCTAAAGGGAATAAATAGCCTACGAGATGGGAGGATAAAAAAATATTTCAATACTTTTTCTATAGGCGACTGTATATAAATTGCGGGCATCAGGGAGCCGCTATTGAAACCGCTTTTGATTGCGCGCTCTCATTTTACTTTCACTTTTGAGATTTGTGATCACAAGGACTCTATACTACGGAACAGCAGTACTTACCACACATTTGACAAGATTAGATGTTTGTCATTGGTGCTCAGGATCTGCAAATCATTCGCCATCTTCCTATCAGACATTTCTCCTTACTCTGTGTATGTGGTAAGTGAACTTTCATGTACTGTAATGCAACAGGCTACCTATAGCAAGCGGCTATCCTTTTAGTGGCTTCGTATAACACAATTGATTCACGCTTCGGGCACACCCCTAACCCCGCCCCGATGTCATCATCCATCAAGTTTCACTGTAGACATCGTCCGATGCCAATTTGGTAGACATCGCCCAACCCTACTGCTTTCCATCTGCTGGACCTACATGAGTGGCCTTTCCATCCCTCCACTCAGGCCATAGCGTCTTGTGGGGCCGCCAAGTCCTTGATTTAAAGCAGCAATATTTGCATCTGGCAGTATTGCTTGCTTGGAGATTAATATTTGTATATCATTATTATATTTATTTATTTTAAAGAGTCTCATAAATTGAGGCTCTGAAGATCAACTCTGAACCCGTTATGGCCCCACAGCTTCCTTTAATGAACTCAGGCCAAACATCTACTGTTATCTGCCATCTCTCACACTTTAAAATGAATACAATTAATAAATATCAGAGATATTTAAAAAAAAAAAAAACTGTATATCACACTCTGTTAATGTGTTCACCAGAAATTTCCCAAATCTGGCATGTTTTCTCAAACTGTCCTGTTGTTTGTGTGTACCAAGTTTTGTGATTTGGACATTGCATTCATAAAAATCTCATTAATAACCATGTGATTTTAAAGAGAAGGAACATTTAAACTGGGAATGATTCCTATGAACGGCTCCCCAGCTGCAACCAGTCATGTATGGCATGGTTGTGACTGGATTAGAAGCCTGTTTTTGCTCATTCCAGACAGATTGTAAAGTCTGTTCTGTTAGTGGTGATGATTTTTAGTCACTTTCTGCAGGTTACATTGATACACCAGTAGGTGGCAACAAGTGACTGTCTTTATGAGTCTTTCATTCACTCAATAGATTCATTCAAAAAGATTTGTTCCTCCCATTCCATCACCACTAAAAATGTGCTGATATAAATCCAAAACTGAGTGCCAGTGCTATATCGGTATATCTTTCTTAAGTGATTTCGACAGTCACATGGCAATACAGATTAAAAGTTTTACATCACAAAAGCAACTTTAATTTAAGACAGCACTTAAATGTTTGAATACTTTTATTTGAGAGGTTTCATACATGTACTCACTGTGAGCATTCAGAGCAAACATTTACAGCACTATATGAAATTCTGTTTAATGCTCAGTTATTAACATTTATAGGGTTCTGAAATTATACATCTCTTTTTTTAGTCTCAAAGCAGTAAAAACATAAGCAAACTGCCCACTTCTGACAGCCAATCTTCACAAATGTACATAGTTTTATTTTAGAAAAGAACCAAATGCAACATAAACGGGGAAATATTATTAAATCTTTCCCTATTATTAAATGCACAATGAATTGAATGTACATCTTTCTATCAAGGGGATGAAAGGAATAAACCATAATCTAACCACTTACAGACACGATGAAATGAAACACAAACAGAAGAAAAAGTATACTCAGGGCTACCAATGAGAGACTGAAAGGCTTAGTGGTCATAGTGGTTATATATATCAACCAATCTTTCTAAGAGACTGGCTAACTTCTAACTTTTTTCCATTTAAAAACATATTATACACATGTTTGGTCATGTAATGAATAACTGAGGCTGAAAAGCTATACCTTAAAAGACCAAGAAATGATCTGTAAGGTATTAAGCATCCACGTCATTTATGTTTGATGGATGTTTAAATGCTTTCATCAATAAAAGAAAATAATACATCACTAGGTGAACTAGATGAATTTAGATCAACTGCATGTGAAGGAACTTTAACATATTTTTTTATGACATATTTTATGAAATATATTTTTAAGTTCAGTGCAATTCATATAGGATATGTATGGGGTTAGACTAACCATTTCAAGTGACAACCATGAGGACAATCTTGTTCATGAAGATTGCAAAGTGCTGGTTTGTCCATTTTTGCTGAATGGTAAACAAGATTAACAAGATTAGCGAATGGTTAACATGAATGCGAAGAAAGCACCAACACAGGCTACTGAAGCCAAAACATATACATGAAATGCAGTATTGTTTTCATCGCTGCATGGATTCTTTTGAAAAATCAAGGTGTATTATTCCGTGCCATCCACTGGGAGTCTGGGATGCACTCTCTGAGGTAGCCGTGAATATGACCAACAACTTAAAAGTTTTAACACAAAAACACAACATAGCACCGTTGTTGATAAACAGATAAAGAGTAAAATCTCTTTCTCCACTTCTTTTCATTCGAACACTGATATTTACCGTGGGCTCACCTTAGCCCTTCAAATGACCACTGTTGGGCATCAAGGGCAAGAAATCAAATCAGTCAGTTCATGTTTGTTTCCTTTATCCTCCTCTGCTCAGCTCATCCACTCTTCTTCCAATCGTTTCAATAAAGTCTCCTGCAGTGCATCTACAAGATCTTCATGCAGACTTGACAGCGACTGATGCGTGACCGGTACTCAACTCCCTTCAGCGTCTCCTGGGAAGGACCCTGGACGAACTGTTCGTTCTGCTCTACTGTGGTCAACCAGAAACTGTACTTGTTGGCAAAGTAGTGGCAGGTGCCGTGGGCACCGTTGCACTCGATGAAGGGGGTGGCGCGGAAATCCTCCAGACAAGAACCGGGAGACACCAATGACTGACCGCCTCCTTCTGCACCTGCGGCTGTGTGCTGAAGGACAAACATAAATGTTATAAAGTTATACAGTATGTAGGTAGTTTTAACATTGTCAAAATAAAACGTCCTTTACTGCATCTTTGAGGAGACTAGAAAGTAAGATTTTCCAAAAATATCAAAATCATTCAAAATTTATGAACATTTAAAATTAATTTAAAATAATTATATTCAATTATTTATAGTAAATAGCTTACATACATATAAAACTTCATTTATAAACTGTCAACATATCTTTTATTGTATTAACTGTCAAGCGTTTGAACATTATTTTATACAGATGAGTGAACATGTACTACATTAGCTGTGTCTCATTTCGAAGGCTGCGCCCTCCAGAGGTCACATTCGAAGGCTGCATACCTCATCGAGGCTGTCTCATTTCAGAAAAGAAGTAGGACACTCCGAATGCGACCTTCTTTCACAGGAATTCGGAGGATGCATGAAGTGTATCCTTCGCTGCTACAGATAACTCACAATTCTTTGCGTCGCTGTAAACAACCGTCGTTTATTTGAAAAAAAAAAAATGGCGGCGCCAGCAGATGTAACGTTACACACAAGCGAAGATGTGGTGTTTAAATGTAAGTATTTTCAAGTTTTTCTTTTAAGTTGTATTACCTCAGTTGGTAGATGTGGTAAACAGGATTACAAGTGTTTAGTGGTTTTTAAATGATGAGAATAGTACTTTCCTAGCAAGGCGAGAAATTATTAAAGGGGTCATATGATGCTATTTTAAAGATCATTATTTTGTGTATTTGGTGTAACAGAATATGTTGACATGCTTTAATGGTCAAAAAACATTATTTTTCAAATACTGTACTGCACCAAGAGCTTGTAACACTCCAAAGAGAAAGGAAAACTTGAAATCGCATCATATGACCCCTTTAATTTGTTTAACCCTCTGGTATTGTACATTTAACTAGCATGAGAGCACAACGATGCTATAAATGTGTTGGCATAGCAATGTGATACATCCTTTTTGTTGTCTCGTGTAATTCTAGGTTGAGGATACTCCGTATACGTATCCTTCAGAGAATGTGACCTCCAGAGGACGCAGCCTTCTAAATGAGACACAGCTATAGTAAGCTCAGTTGATCTGAATCTGCAGTGATGTGTGATTGTGCATGTGCATTCAGGTATAACTCAATTGTACCATAAGGAAGGAGTAACCAATCCACAGACTTCTCCAACCCTGAGGGCAGATCGGTATGCTGAGATCCTGGCTATGGATAGCAATTGCTTGAGATGGAGCCTCACACACTGAGCAGCGGCTAATGTATTGAGATATCTGCTGTTCTGCCACAGGCATCATGGGAATGGGTGCTGTGGTGGACAGCCAATAGGATTTGTCATTGCGACTAGCGTAGTAGCAGATGTCATTGACTGTGCAGTACAGGAAGGGGATGGTGCTGAAATGCGGCAGGCAGGAGCCAGGCAATCCTGTGAGGACAAGAACATTTGAATTCAACTTTCACAACATTATCTTGAGGCAAGTCAGCTTATCAGTATATACAAGTGAACTTGTGTATATTACACAGTCCACAATAAACTGATCCACAACAATTAATATTCCAAATCTATCTATTCCAAAACAGAATGATCAAAATTTGTAAACAACTGAAAGCCCTTATAATAACAACCGTAGTGTCTCACCCAGGTCCTGGTTGTGTGCTTTCTCCTGCCCCTCCACATAGAGCAAACTGTATCCCTCCCACAGCTTGGACATGCCTTGAGGACACATGGGCACCTGGCTGGACTGACTGTGTTTCACCAAAGTATAACCGATACTGGTACTGCGCGCAGGTGGACCAGGAAGACCTTGCATTCCTGGTGAGCCACGGGTTCCTGTAGAAGATATGTCAAAGTGGAAGAATTTGAAAGGCAGTTACAGAAGGGAGGAGAGGAAATGGGTGAAAGATGTAACCCAGAAAACTGTAGTGAAATCTATTGTTACCTTACGCACTTGAAAATATGCTGTTAATGAAATTTCTACCTTATAAACAGTGTTGGGGAGTAACTAGTTACATGTAACTGAATTACGTAATTTAATTACAAAATAAATGTAACTGCAATCTGTTACAGTTAAGGTCCTTGCACACGGAGTCCGAAATTTTTGTATTCGTTTTTTTCATATTCGTCATCCTAAAAATTCGTCACGCACAGAAGCCTTGCACACTGAGTCCGATGTGAATTAATTAATCCGTTGCGAAAAAATGTGCAAAACAATACAAAATGGAGTCTTCAAACAGTGAGGATGATTTTGTTGTCCTCTCTCTTCTTAAAAAGAGAAAAAGAAACAGGAAATATTGGATCCATCATCTAATCCAAGGAGAGTGCCACCTCCTTATCAAGGAGCTGCGGGATTATCCCTGGCGATTCAAAGTTTACTTCAGGATGTCAGTGGCTCAGTTTGATGCTTTGCAAGCGATACTGGAGCCACATATTAAAAAGAAGACCACCAATTTCTGTGAACTCAGTGTGCAAGGACCTATACAGTGCTTTGTGTAGTGAGAAGAAGTGGATCAACTTGTCAGACACCATTCTGGATTTTGGCATTCGCTTGTACAGTGGCTCTGAATTGTCAAAACACTTCTCAAAATGCTTGCTATGGATGCAAAAAACTCAGAAAATCGAACCCGATCCGAATTACCTTTCAGTAAAAAGTTCTTAAAATAACTTTTTTTTCTTAGTGTGAAGAACATTTTAATAATCTAAAGAACCTTTTTCCACTGTAACAACTTTTTATGCAATGGAAAGTTTCCATGGATGTTAAAGGTTCTTCATGGAACCATCAACACCAATAAAGACATTTTATTTTGAAGAGTAAAGGTCCTTGCACCGAGTCTGAAATTTTCGTATGCGTTTTTTCATTTATTTTTTTTTCGTATTTGTGATCCTTTCCTATCAAAATGCTTACTATGGATGCAAAAACACAGAAAATCGAACCTGATCCGAATTTTTTTTATGACAGACGAAAGTTTCGGAGGCAGTGTGTAAACGTGATTGACACAACGTGAGATCGTATTTATCTTTTAACGTGTGAAAATTTCATACTCGGTGTGCAAGGGCCTTTACTGAGAAAAAATTTGTAATTAAATTACAGTTACTTATGAAAATGTTAACGATTACAAAGGGGGTTACATCTGAAACATCTGAATATTTTCACACACATTCAGATTTGATTGATTTCTTTCCCAAATTGCATTGACTGCTTTAAAATGAGACACCAATGTTTCAGGAGTTTAGGACACAATAGGACACGCTAATTCAATAACTGTTTTATTTCCTATTTGGGTTTATGTATATACTTTCTTTTTTTAAGATTAACTTTTTTCCAAGGCATTGTTAGAGGCCTGTGTTTCCTGTCATAGCTATGCAAGGATTTGATTTCAAAAACAGTATCATAACTATTAAACTATTTCTTATGATTGTAAATCAGTATTTAACCTCAGAACAATCTCAAAGTAAAAAGAGTTGCTAAAAATCTGATTTTGAGGTGGCTGTGCTTTAAAATTAAATTAATATAATCTAAATTCAAGTGATGAAGGATTTTGAAAGTCTGACAGTAATCAGTATTGAGTCCCACTGTAAGGTTAACCCTGCCGTCTTTAAATGTTTCAAAATGATTAACAGTTGAAAACATTTGTTAGAAATTTAGAAAAGTAACCAAAAAGTAATGAAATGTAATCAGTTGCATTACTTTAATAAAGCAATTAAAATATTTACACTACTTATTACATTTTAAATAGGGTAACTTGTAATCTGTAACCTATTACAATCCCAAAGTAACCTTCCCAACACTGCTTATAAATATTCAGTTAATGAAATGTCTACCTAATCTGACCACTAAAATTACTTCTGCGGGTGTATCCTATGTGATTACAGTGATTAAATAATATGATTTGATAGAAAATAATAAAAATAATTTAGCTGTTACCACATAAAGCACATGAGTGCAGAATAACCGATCAAAAGTAATACACTAGATTAATGTTTCTCATCTGGTTTTGCTTTAGAATCCAAATTTTAAACTAGAAATCAAGTGGCACAAGACAAGGTCAAAAATGTCTATCGCACAAAAATGTTTATTACAAAAAAAAGCTTATTGCAAAAAATTTAAACATATTGCAAAAATTCAAACATTTGGGGTGTGTTGTTTTGAAAGAAGTCTCTAATGCTCACCAAGGCTGCATTTATTTGATCAAAAATACAATTAAAAATGGTCATATGAAATTATTAAAATCAGTACAAATGTTGTGTTGGTGCTCAAGAAACATTTATCATTATTATGCTGAAAACAGTTGCTGCTTAATATTTTTCTGGAACCCATGATGCATTCAGGGTTCTTTGATGAATAGAAAGTAAAAAAAAAACAAAACAGCATTTATTTGAAATATAAATCTTCTGTTTTATTATAAATGTCTTTATCACTTTTAATCAATTTAATGCATCCTTGCTGAATAAAAGTTTCTTTCTAATAATTTCTGAATAAATAATAATTTTAATGAAGTTTGATGGCTCACACAGCTTTTTATATGGTTATATGGTTAGTATTTTGTTGTATTATTTAAATAAATTTCTCTCTCTCTCTCTCTCTCTCTCTACATATATATATATATATATATATACACAGTCGTGGTCATAATTATTGGCACCCTTGGTAAATATGATCAAAGAAGGCTGTGAAAATAAATCTGCATTGTTAATCATTTTGATCTTTTATTTAAAAAAAATCACATAAATCTAACCTTTCACTGAACTAAAACAATTGAAAATAGGGGGAAATCTCATTATGAAATAAATGTTTTTCTCAAATACACGTTGGACACAATTATTGGCACCCCTAGAAATTATTATGAGTAAAATGTCTGTGAAGTATATTTCCATTCATACAGTATTTACAGTTTTGAGCATACCAGGGTGATTATGAACATGAAATTATTCAGCCATGGCTTCCTGTTTCACAGGAATATAAATAGGAGGGAAAACAAAGGCCAAATTCCCTTAATCATCCATCACAATGAGAAAA
>NW_015557123.1:228805-245024 GCF_001515605.1 Sinocyclocheilus anshuiensis | reverse complement strand
GATAGCCGGGAGGGTGAGAGAGAGCGTAGGTTACGTCGAAAAGTGACATGTGTAGGGGTATGTGTTGTGTCAGGAACCATGTTGAGGTTAAGAGTGAGGAGGAAGTGATCCGAGGTGTGCAATGGAGTAATGAGCACATGATCAGTGGAGCAATGTCGTGTTTAAATAAGGTCTAGTTGGTTGCCTGATTTGTGAGTAGCCGTAGTTTGCAGGTGTAGCATTTTCCTCTGGTTTGACGTCTGACGTCTCTGTCAGGGCCATGAGGTTTAGTCTCAAATGACTTGTAATAGAAGTAATACAATCTGCTTTTGTTTGCATGCGCAACCAAAATAAAAAATGCACTGTGTAAATAAATTCTAACAGCGCATATGCGTTTGGTTGACATCTGTTAATGACCAATTACCATTTTAGATCGACAAACTGTAATACTGTATAAGATTTCTATTCAAACTGAATAGATAAATAAATATAGGCTACCCGCTGCCGTTTTCAAAGCACAATGCAAAACTGACATTTCATTCACTGATGCGCATCAGTCGGCAACTCTAAACCTGGAAGCACATAAACTTACTTTACTTAAAAAGAAGTAAATATTAGCATTTTATTTTTAAGTTTACTATAAAATAGTTGTATTTGTATTTAATACTCCTTTTTTATTTGAAAATATAATAGTATTATCACACTTTATTATTTAATTATTTTATTAAAAAAACTAAATAAATAAAGTGCAACTATATTAACTATATACATTTTTTTTTATAGTTGTATTTAATGGGTTACACTATGTGCAGTGTGAGGACCAAACCAAATCTCCAGGTTCTCTTATAAGAACCAGGCTGAAAAACTTAAGTGCACCCATATATATAAAACCACCATTTGAGAACTACTGCTCCAAAAATAAAGGATGTAAAAGGTAGTAGGACACTCTTTGTACCTTGGGTTCCTGTGGGTCCTTGGATTCCTGGAGGTCCGGGGTCACCAAAAGTTCCAGGAGATCCAGCTGCACCAACAGGACCAAGTCTACCCACTGGCCCTCTGAGTCCTTTGGGACCTAGAGAAATTTCAGAGGAATTGAAATTGGAGTTAAAAGATAAATAATTGATCAGACTTTCAGTTTCATATCTCTTACTTTTTTCTTACCTTCTGCAAAGAAAATAAAAAAACACTCACCTGGGACTCCTGGACTGCCTGGCAGGCCTGGAATTCCTGCCTGACCAAAAGACCCATCAAGACCTGGTGGGCCCCGTTCCCCAAACAGCATACTGCTGGTTATGTTACGTGGGAACACAACACCTGGAAGTCCCTTAAGACCGGGAAAACCTGAGAGGACAATAAGCAAAACTGATGTTTCAAGAATGCTCGTGATTTATTACTATTAGCTAAATTTTTAAATATACAAAATGCCTACTGACCCTTTAATCCTTTGGGTCCATTCCTGCCAAAATCTCCTGGTTCTCCAGGTAACCCTGGTGGTCCATGTACACCACTAAATCCAGGGTCACCTCTTTGTCCTTGTAAATCCAGAGAGCACAAAAATGAATAAACTCCAATGAATAAACTATTGAAGTACAGTTAAAGAGACAGAAAAATATTAAAGCAATAGAAAAAAACACCTTTAAAACCAGGACTGCCTTGTAATCCAGGGGCTCCAAAACCACCGGGGTCTCCACGTGGTCCTTGTATTCCTGGCCGCCCAGGAAGTCCAGCATCTCCCCTGTCTCCTTGGACTGTTCCAGGGCCTGGTGGACCAGGTAGGCCAGGAGGGCCAAAGGGACCTACAAATGATCCAGTTCAACTGATTTCACTGTATCACAAGAACTATGAGCAACTGCTATTACAAAAGGTGAAGTTCACGCTCAAAGAGAAACAGATCTACAAGGAATGATCATTGCTAGCCCTCTACATCAAGCATCTTTTTGTTATATTAGAAAGGATCAGTTCTATCTTAGAGAAGCAATACAAGTAATGAGAAGAGAGATGTCCTGTACCTTCTCGTCCATCTAATCCTGGAAGTCCAGGGTCTCCGGGAGGACCTGGGATATTAGAAGGTCTAGGCGGGCCAGGGGGGCCTGGATTACCAGGGAAGCCTCTCAAACCAGTGGCACCTGAAAACATTAAATACATGTATGAAAATAAAAGAGAAACAAAGCTGGTCAGAGAAGCAATGACCCCATAATTGCTTGCTTTTTTGGTGTGATTCCCACTCTAATCTTTAAAGAGTGGTCCATACACAGAATTCTCCTCACCAGGGTCTCCTCTGGATCCTTTGTCTCCAGGGCGCCCAAGTGCTCCGGGCTGTGATGTGCCTCTCTCTCCCTTCAGGCCATTCCCACCAGGAGCTCCAGGCCGAACACCTTCAGTCACACCTGAGGACATAAGTTAAATAAATGAGCAGTCACTAGTTTGCACATGTTTAAAGCATAATGTAGAACCTTATAATCAAAGGTTCATCTGATTAATGTACCTGGAACTCCAGACAGCCCCTTGGATCCTGGAAGACCATTGAGTCCATCTAAACCAGGTGATCCTGGAAAACCTGAAGTAAGATTTAAGGCAGGGTATTTCAGAAATGGCAACATGCTGGTTTCTACTGGTTTGTAGAAAGATGAACGACTGCAGGTGCAAAACATGTTTTTAGCAATATCTAACAGTAAACTGGTACAAGTTCTTGTTTCACCTTTCTCTCCTGATGAACCTGGAGTTCCAGGACGGCCTGGATCTCCATCACGCCCCTTCTGTCCTGAATAACCAGGGAGACCCCCAATGCCTGGGAGGCCTGGTGAGCCTATAAACAAATACAACAATAAAATGAAATTGACATTAGGAAAGAAGAGAGCTGCTATTGTAAAATCTGAAATAATTTCAATAGAATCATAAGGGTGGCTCCAAACTTCCACATACCACCAAATCCTGGTCCACCCGGCTCTCCAGGAAAACCTTTCTGGCCTTGGAATCCGAAGACTCCTGGGAACCCTGGATCACCTGGTTCACCAGGAAGTCCTGGACCACCTAGTTATGAAAGACAAAAGACAAAAATCTATTTACAAAATCATACTGGAATATACATTACAAAATGAAATACAGTACAAAAAAATAGAAGAGTTTATAAGACATATACATACTAAGAGCCTGAAAAAGTGTCTTTCTCACCTGGGAATCCAGGATTTCCAATCACACCCTTTTGTCCAGGGGGTCCAGATAATTCATATGAATCACCTTTCTCACCTTAAAGACAATGTTTAGGGACATCACCCTACTATTCAACTACTTGCATTTGCCATACGTAGTGTAGGTCAGAAATAAGGAACATAATTATTATTATTATACTTGGCATTGACAGAATTACAGAGATCTCACCTTTGCCACCAGGCTGTCCTGGAGTGCCTGGGAACCCTTGAACCCCAGGTACACCATCATCACCCTGCAGTGGAGGACAACACAAAAAGTAAAAGACAATGTATCTTTCTGTGCATAAAACATTTTGACAAGTACAAGTATGAGACTCTGAGACCATATTAGACCCGGTGCCAGTAACAGTATTAGTACTGCTAGTGCATAGTAAACTTTTTTACATAATTATACTTGTGGCCTGAATACAGGATGCTTACCCTCAGGCCTGGTAAGCCAGGGAAGCCCATAACTCCAGATGAACCTTTGGGTCCAGGAAAGCCAAAGGAGCCAGGAATACCTGGGAGTCCAGGCTGGCCAGGAAAACCTTTTGCTTGGTCTGCAACACCAGGTGATCCAGGAAAGCCTTCACGTCCAGGTAGCCCTGGAAAACCCTTATCACCTGTTAAAAAGAGAAAAAACATTTTGTTTTTATTTCATTTTGATTTTAATGACTGAATGACTGGTCTTTAGTGTCATTACAATCCCACACTTTTATCACAAGCTGAAAAAATAACTTTGCTTGTCATTAAAGATTCCATTGAATGACTCTACATAACAGCTCAACATCACAGGTCCATGAACACCTCTATGCCACTAAACAGCATGAATTCATCATTAGAAATGAAGGAACTGAGGTCTAATTGGATGGTCTGTCCACTTTTTGTACCTCTTGGTCCTGTGAAACCAGGCAGTCCACCACCTCCTGGGTCACCTTTTTCACCCTTTTCCAGCCGCTCTACTGGAAACAATGGAGAAGAGGGTCCTGGAAGACCAGGAGCACCACGTTCCCCTTTAAAACACAAACATATATCCATTAAATTAGTATGCACTATATTACTGCAGTGCATTTTAAAATGTAATTACAATAAACTATTTTATATCTTGCTTCTTTCTGAAGTTCTAAATTCTTTTTTGAGTGCCTTCTATGGTTTCACTTAACTACAAAAAAATAAATCCAACAATGAAATGTCCTGCAAATGCCATCAATATACCTTTGGTTCCTCTTGATCCAGTTCCCCCAAGTAAGCCATCCTGCCCAGCGAAACCAGGTAAACCTTTAACACCTGGGCCACCTGGGACTCCAGGAGAACCAGGTAATCCTGGGAACCCCAACAATCCAAGAGACCCCTTCTCCCCTTGAACACAGACAACAAAATATCTACATTATGATAATTAAAAGTAAAATGTGCTCATTAGACTATTTTATGCTATTTGAAACAATCTCCGAGATGCTTGTTTGATGTCTTTGTAATAAAGCACAGCATAACAAATTTAAATAGTGTGGTTTTAGAGATAGTAGAAGCATGTTAAAATGACTCCAGAAATGAATCTAAAGTAGTTTCTATCAGTAATACAACTCAAGAAAGTCAAATCAATTTAAAATAAGCTCTTTCTGCAATATCATACCTTTTATTCCTGGTCTTCCAGGTATGCCTGGACGTGTTCCAATGCCAGGCGGTCCAGGAGGTCCCCTAAATCCCTGTGACCCTGGGATGCCGGGAAGTCCTGGTATACCCTTTATTCCACCAGGCCCTGGAGGTCCTGGATCTCCTCTCACACCCTTCAGCCCTGGAAAACCTGTGGAGGAAAAAATAGTTAAAAATATAGGAATTGGCTCTGAAAGTGCCTAGAAATTACTTGGATTTCACTGAAATAAATTCCATTAAGATTTTTATATGAGATAGTACATAAGCTCACAATACTGAACATGTGAACACACTTACCCACTAAAGAAATACTTTAAAAACAGTATGCAGTGCTTTGAACAAAGGTAATTAATGAAAAAACAAAACAAAACATATGTTAATGAACGCAACGCTGTTCATTAACAAATTACTAAAAGATGTAGTAAACGTTCTGGATGAACAACATATTTCACAATTTGTGGTAAGGTCAGTTCAAAGTAAAGGCTAAATCTAGACTGAATGTACAAGCAGTTGGAACATGAAATATTACTTTCATGACTAACTAAAGTTGACATTACCAACTAAAGATGCTGCTGTTTTACCAGGAGGTGGGTTTGTTGTTAAAGGCACACAAGCACAGCAGGGTTAGAGCAAGTTCTGAGGCTAGATTGTTAGATTAGAAGCTAGATTGCTCAAATCCATTGAACCTGAGGATTAGTACTTAAGCACACAAGTTTAGGTAATCTTTTACGTTTGAGTGTTCTATGTGCTGCCTGCTTCATGGTACACAAACACACAAAAAGATGGAGAAATACAGTTTAAACCACTCCAGTGACAAAATACCATGGATGAACTCTTTTCAAAATATGGTCAATCCAAGAAATTACAAATTAACATTTTGCAGATTCAAATAAACATGAATTCTGCATTGTCAACATGAACAAATCACTCTATTAGTTTGAAATAGATGCCTAGAAGGGAGAGTACACCCAACAAATGAAAATTCTGCCATCATTTACCTTCATAAGCCTCTTTTCATCTTTGAAACACAAATGAAGATATTTTTAATGAAACCTGAGTGATTTATGTCCCTTTGGTAAAAGCCTCTTACACCAAATCTTTGACAGTTCAAAAGGTTCATAAAGACATTGTAAAGGCAATCCATATAAAACAATATATAAATACAATAATTTAATTCTGTTCAAGTATAAAAGCATATAAAGTTATCGTGTCTCTACAGAAGATTTGGATTAAACCTACGTTTTGGTGGAATGGACATTTAATGGAAGGACAGAAATCTGTCAGGTTTGACCAAAAAAAAAAATGTGAGTAAATGATGACAATTTTCATTTTAGGGTGAAAAAAATACATGCTCCCCAGCACTCAGTGCTTTAAATAAGAGGACTGGAAACACAAGTAAAGACAAGTGCATTAAGAGGAAGCATTGCAAGAGTGTGAATTGTGTGTTAGAGGAACATCAGCACTAAATCAGGGCATCAGGGAGGACAATATTTCTCACCTTGGCAGCCTAGTGAGGTGACCCACCAAAAATAGAAGAGGGTGACACCACAAATGGAAGGACGGGAGGGTGGAAATGATGGTGATGGAAAAAGAGAAGAAGGGGAGGATGACCATAGAGAAAAGAATAACGAAAACAGATATTTTTGTGAGGAAGATCAGTAAACACAGGCTGACGAAGACTGATGAGAAGAGAAAGATCCAGTGAAACATTTTAACGCAACTCAAATCTGCAGTAGTAAAAACATAATACTCACATGAAAGTTTAAAGAAAACCATAACAACTAGTGTTGTGCAAATAGACAATAGTATCGTGTATCAACGATAGTCAGAGATATTACTTGTGGCTGATGCCTTTGACGATAGTGAGATAATTATTATTATTGTCAGGCTAGTATTATTAACTAATTAATATTATGGTTTATTTGTTCCATCATATTTCTTTTTCTGCATTTTTACATTATAACCAATCACACACGATTCCGTTGAGTTTATGAATGCAGTGGTCAATCAGAGACATTCCGATGAGTCATCATTGAAACTCCAGAGTATTGTTGTTCAGTGCGCGCTCGCTGACTGATTTCTTCTCTCATCATAAAGAACAAAGTGCAGATGTATAAGAGATTTATTCATCATAAAGAGTAGTTAGCTTCACTGATTAAAATGGAAGTGTTTTTTAAAGTGCATAAACTCGCGCAAGACTGAAGTCAGTGATGATGTTCTTTGATAGGGATGAAACGATTACCGGTTTGATGATAAATCATGATAAAATGCCCCACGTTTAGTATTATCGTTTCATATTTTAATTATTATTAAAACCGTATTCGATTACCGCAATTTGATCAACTCAGGATAAATAAATACTATCCAGAATAAAGCAAAGTTTTAAGTGACAGTCTCAGGTACGCACGCAGAGTAGTTTCGTTTTGTGTGAAAACATGGCGGAAAATGCTGGGAGATTTTAAAGGGGTCATATGATGCGATTTAAATTTTTCCTTTCTCTTTGGAGTGTTACAAGCTCTTGGTGCATAAAGAAGATACATCAACTTCGCGCTGTGGATTGCCGGATCGGCTTTCACCGTGGATGAAGCAGAGTCCAGCCCGGGGTCGCCCCATGTGGTTGCCGCAAGCCCGCCGGACGCTCCTTTGCCGAATCCGCCGGCCGCGCCGTTCTCAAGCCCGCCTGCCTCCGCTCACTCTAGGCCGCCGCTCACTCTAGCCCGCCGCCCTCCGCTCACTCTTGGCCTCCGGCCTCCACTCACTCTAGCCCACCGTGAAGGGAATTATACAAATGAATATATGAATGAATTAATTATATGAATGTACCTCTGAATACGACGGCTTATTACGAGATTAAGATTACAAGAATAAAGTCATAATATTTTGAAAATAAATTTGAAATTACGAGAATAATGTCGTAGCAATACGAGAATAAAGTTGAAATATTTTGAGAATAAAGTCGATATTACGAGAATAAAGCATGTGTATCAATCATCTTTTCGATTATGATGAGACATTCGTTTCATTAAATTATAGGTCTACTGTTTCTTTTCATGCCTTCTGATGTTCCTTCATGTTTATATCATGCTATAACTTGTAATAAAGAGGAAAAACACATTTGTGATTTGTATTTCGTGATAAAACTGACAGAATATGAAAGCTGAGCTGTATTATATTAAAAGCAACAAAGCACAAAGCAATTATTGGGTGGCTGGCATGCTAAAAATAATGAATGGATTTGAAGACATATTTCCAATCATTTATTATACTATGAACAAAACAGCTTGTGAATAGTCACTTAACGTTATTTACCTCAGAAAAGACAACAATAACTTCAACGTTTATAACCTTTATAATGTTTTATTGCTGTTTTCAATTATATAATTGTGAGGAATGAAAGGTTGGGCGCCACAGATGTTTTTGGTGGAATTTACACAAAGAAAACTGTATAATTTAATGAAACAAATGTCTCATTGTAATGAAAAGATGATTGATTCACATGCCGCTTAAACTGAGGCGAATACATCGATCTGTTACGTCACATTAAAGAGTGTGAAAAACACATTATTGTGAGTATTTTGACATATTGACATATTGTTTGTATTTTGCTATAAAACTGAGAGAATTTGAAAGCTGAGATATTGTTTTATATTAAAAGAACCAAAAGCACAAAGCTTATATTATTGGGTGGCTGGCGCACTACAAATGAATGCATTCGAAAACGTGAAATATTATTTCCAAGCATACTGTCCCTGTGACTGTGAGTATATGACACATGGTATGATTTCAGCTAATAATCCCACATATATTCAAATCAGTTGCCAGGCCAGCAGAATTTCTCCCAGTGCTCGCAATCCAGGCAATTTGCTTGCGCAACATAGGCTATACTCTCAAAATATTATAACTTTAATCTTGTAATTGCTACGACTTAATTCTCGTCATTTTGACTTTATTCTCAAAATATTGACTCAATTCTCATCACTTTGACGTTATTCTAAAAATATTTTGACTTAATTCTCTTAATTTTTATTTATTCTCAAATTATTTTGACTTTATTCTCATTATTTGACTTTATTCTCAAAATATTTCGACTTTATTCTCGTAATTTTGACTTTATTCTCAAAATATTTCAACTTTATTCTCGTATTGCTACGACTTTATTCTAGTAATTTTGACTTTATTTGCAAAATATTTCAACTTTATTCTCGTATTGCTACGACTTTATTCTTGTAATTTTGACTTTTTTCTCAAAAAAACTCTTAAAGTGTTTAAAAATATCAATAATATTTTTACGTGCCACTAAAACGCTGTCGTATGTGAAGGTTCTTACTGTTTTCAGAAAAGATTCGATGGCATTTTGTTTTCAACTTCACTCCATGTAATATCTAATAAAGAAGTGTTCTTATTGCAATGCTTTGTCCACAAAGGTTACGGGAAACAGCTCTAATTCTGCTGTTCCATAAGTGCCACCTGCTGTCAGAGAGTGGATTTACAGAGTTACCTTTACATTCAGCCTGTCTGCAGTTTTTGTCTGTCCAAAAAATGGACTGAATTTGCATGCCCTGCTGTAAATTTTGACCAGTTGATGAAAAACAGGTTTATGTGGATTCTACCCTTTTAAACAATTTGGATAAGGTATCTAGAATTATTTATGGAGCAGATAAAACACATATAATCATTTATTAATCAGTTTTCATTCAATCATTTTGACAACCCTTTTCTTTATTTTTTTTTAGGTTTACCATTTTATGAAACTTTTTCAAAGCTTTATTTTTTTTTAGGTTTACCATTTTATGAAACTTTTTCAAAGCTTTATTTTTTTTTAGGTTTACCATTTTATGAAACTTTTTCAAAGCTTTATTTTTTTTTAGGTTTACCATTTTATGAAACTTTTTCAAAGCTTTATTTTTTTTTAGGTTTACCATTTTATGAAACTTTTTCAAAGCTTTATTTTAACATTTCGTACGTTATTAGATAAACTGTTGTCAGTCATGTTGTCATTTAAAATAATTGGTAATGTTATTGTTTTAGTGTTTATGCAAACAAAACGTAATTTTATTTGTTGATTTTAAATATAAAACTTGGTGAAACTATTTATGTGTCAGTACTTTTTGAAAATTTCCAGCACATTTGAACAATACCATAATACTGATAACCGTGATAATTTTGGTTACTATAACCGTGATAAGAAATTTTCATACCGTTTCATCTCTTTTCTTTGATAATGTAAATATTCTTTGCTCGTTTTCTGTTGCAGATGTTTGAATAACTGAGGAAAACGTAAGCATTATAATTAGTAACTTACAATGTTTCTATTAAATTGTTATCCTGTTAAATACAAATTCATTCATATTAAAAATATTTTATGACATGACATCCATACGCTACTTGACCAAAAAGATATAATGTGTAGTTAATAGATTACACTAACATTAGGCTGCTTTTAGCCTTACCCTGGAGTTGGTTCACTCTCCGTCTATGAATCTAAGCAAGTAAATAATTAAATAAATTAGCATGATAATATCGTGTATCGCGATCTCACAGGCTGACGATAGGACGATATGACTATAGAGGATATCGCCCAATACTAATAACTACCCAGGTTATTAATGGTGAATAAAATAGATTGTAGAAAAGATGCATCATGACAAAGTCTTAGAAGTTGAGTAGATCTGCCAAAAATTTTAATGTGAAAGGTCTTACTGACAAAATTGCTTACTGCAGAGCTCAAGGTAGAGTTTACCCTAGTATATGTATCTGAGAAGCTCTTGTTGAACAAATACTCACTCATAATATTAGATAAACCACCTAAATTGATTTGATTTGGTTACCTGGAGGTCCATCAAATCCCTTAGCTCCAGGTGGCCCTCTGGGCCCAGAAACACCCCCGGGAGGGATTTCTCCTGGTGGACCTATGGGACCTATGGGACCAGGTATTCCATCCACACCTCGTTCTCCCTTTATGCCAGGAAAACCGTTGCGTCCATCATTACCTAAGGAGGAATCCATTAGTGCTAATGCTTGATATCTAGCATGACTTACAATGTCTAACATGGCTGGGGCTAATGATGTTGGCAGTAGATTTGAAAAAACTAGTGAAAACATCTCATCTAACTTACCAAGCCTCCCTGATAAACCAGGTGCACCAGGTTGACCCTTGTCTCCTGGTTCTCCTGGTCTCCCTGGAGAACCTGGACCTCCAGGGGTGGCCCCAAGGACCACACCGGGTTCTCCCTTAGCTCCTGGCAAACCTGGAAAACCATATCTTCCTGGAGGCCCTTGTAAGCCAGCATTTGTTGTTCCTGGTAAACCTGGATCTCCTCTGGGTCCAGGGAAACCTAATCATAAGTTAGCCCATTTAAAAATGTGCAGTCACATTAGTGAAATTGCAGCGTAAAAGGGTTCATTGTCACTTTTCAGTAGCGTAGAGACGTAAGAAGCACTGCTTACACAGAAGTCAATTTCAAACTTCTGTTGCTCAACAAGGTGATTTTATGTTACCAACTTGAAAATGAGCAAAACTTGTATGGAGAAGTTTTTTGCCCTCCTGCGAAACTCCCAATCACAAGGATTCCTATTGGAATTACTGGATTTTGCATGCAAAATTCAACGGTAAATGTGACTGCACCTTAATACAATTTAATGCATTATAATGCAATTGGAATTATAGTTTTAAATTTATGGCAAGCCCAAACAAGCTGAGCAATTACGGTGTGTAAAATTTGTGGTTAGATGGAGCACCCATTCACATTTGAGGCCGTAATCTTACCCTGAGTTCCTGGCTGACCTCCAGAGCCTGGTTCTCCTCTCTCACCCTTTGGCCCATCAAACCCTGGGCGCCCGCTCACTCCTGGGGAACCAGGCTGACCCTTTGGCCCTAATTTTTATATACACACAAACATGCTAAAGAACACGTTAAAGCAATTTCAAGGTTAAATTACTCCTTATAGTTAAATTACAATTTTCGACTTTAATATACTTTTAGAAATTAAATTACCTGGCACCCCAGGATTTCCAAAGTATCCTGGATCTCCAAGTTCACCAGGAATCCTGCAGGGCAGTGGTGTTCCTGTTGACATCCATATCATTGTCAGTAACATATAAAAATAGTCAAAGATGGCCCATTCCACACACATTCCCTGCAACTAACCATGACAAACCAAGTGTTAAAAGATGGGTGTTTGTGTTAAGCTGGGGACACACTACACGACTAGTTGAAACATTCTAAGACTGAACTCAACACATTTAAAGACTGTTTCCATCGACTGGAGCAGATTATAATCTTTCACAGTCAGAGATGACATGTCATCTGACTCAGTCCACTACACAACACACTTAACGACTGGCACGTCACGACTGGACAAATTCTGCCAAACCAAAAAACAAACAAAGAAATAAACAAAAAAATGCAATATCTGATTCTACCCGCGCTCCTGCAGCCGCTCCCGCCCCACCAAAGACAACAAAGCGGACAACACCAGTGCTTATACTTACTGAAACGTTAAAGGTTAGTTTTTCATTTCTTAGTAAACATACACACTACACACTGACTAAAATTAAAAAAGTGAAAAAGCATAATAGGACCCCTTTAATAAAACAGAAAATATAGCTTTCCTGCAATGTAGGTGTTGCTAAAAAATGCCACAGCAATGTCTTGATTTTTTTCTTCTACATTAAGTCCTATGTTTCTCCTTCTTTTTTGAATTATTGTTTGAACAGACACATTTCGTTATGTCTTTTAAGACACCTGTTTAATTTCCTTAATTATAACATTTCTAGTGCTAATTTTAAACGTTTAGTCAAGCAATAATATATTCATTATCTCATGTTTGTCTGAAAGGGATTAAAAATTAATTGGTTCTGATTAAAAACGGTAGGCTATTTTTTCCCTACAGTTCCCGAGTTACCAGTTAGAACGAAATAAAACATTACTGCTCCATTTATTCAGAAACAAAAGTCATATAAAATGCTATTTGTGTATTTAAATTTGAATTATATTAGTCTACAGTAAACATTAAAGCTCCCAATGGCGCTGTCAACACTGCACTCCGACAGCTGACAGAAGAACTGCAGAGAAATTCATGGCATTGTAATTTCCTTATCCATTTGACACGAAACTATATAGGCCTATAATTAATCTATGCATATAAAATAATTTTATTTTGTGTCATGTTGGTGATTTTTTTATAAAATGTATGTAATTTCGTTATGTTCATATAATCGTTATGAACAAAATTCGTTAGGAAGAATAGCTTATTTGTTATGAAGTTGATTTAAAAATTCTTTATAAAAAAATTAAGAAAAAGTTAAAAGTTAAGAAAATAAAAGAATAACAAAGAAATTCTTGATAATATCTTTAAAATGAGAGAAATCACTGACATAATGTAGGCTATTTTGCTTTCTTCGACTGCAGAATTTTTTTACATGTGATGTTAACTTAAATGAAATAAAATAAAGACAAGAAATAAATCACAACAAGATGTGTAATCTAGAAAAATATTTGACAAAATTACAAAATGAACGCTGAATGACATTTGACAGTGAACGCATCTTCACTACATAGCGGCATATAGCTTACTGGCGACAGTCAAACTCGCAAATATTAAACACGTTTAAAAAAAATCTTTGTGAAAACAACTGGTTCTTGAATTCTAAGATTATAATCTTTAGACACCACACACTATGCGATTTTTCTGCCAACTGCAAACAGCGACTGAGCCCTGGCTGACTGGGCACGATCGCCATCAAGACCAAATTACATTCATAATCAGCATGATAACATAATCGTGTAGTGTGTTCTCTTCTTTAATTGTTAGTAAAAAATGTATCTGAATATCTAAGATCAGTAAATGTTGGCTGATAAGCAAAAGGACAGGAGGGAATATATTGTTGTAACTATGCAATTACATTGCAGTCCAGCATTATAATTTCATGAACTGTCCTGACAATGAGAATGATTCCAAAACCTGTATAAACTGAAACATAGGACCACATTTTAATGTGGTTGACGGGAGATCTGTCATATGCTGTCGATTACCACAGAAAATTTTCAGTTTTCCTCATATATCACTTTTTAATTCATAGTGTTCTAAATAAGCTTTACAGAAAATAATTTCAATTAATCCCATACTTTATAAAAACACATACAATACACATACAATGAAAATGCTTTTCAGAGGGTTTAAAGTAATGTGTAGTTTGTATTTTTATTAAAATGCAGTTCCACAAAAGCTGTTTGCATCGCACTCTTTTGTCACTTAATATTTTATTTTGGTGAGTCAATCTGTTAAATTACTTAGTATATAAAGCCAAGATCCGCACTCAACAAAAATAGTCTTCTTTTTGCGTTAATGTAAAATAAATTGCAAAAAGAAGACTATTTTTGTTGAGTGCGGATCATGGCTTTAAATATTTTTATTAAAGAAATATAGTTTGAGTGACGAATGGAGCGTAAGTGTAGTTCAGGCAGACCACGGCGTGACAGCCAGCATTACTACAATTAAATAAGATATACAAGTTACTCACACTTGCCTTAGTCTGTCTCACAGACAGGAGCTACTCCTTTCAATATCAAGGCACGCCTCTTCTGATTGATCTTAGAATTTAACATACTGCTTCATTGTGTTGGGGGTTTCAAACCTCAGTGAGGTTTGCTTGTGGACAGCTTAGAATCTGAACCCTTCAGAGCAAAGCCTGCCACCAAAATAATGTTCAGGACCTCAACAATAATCTTAATCAAACAGAGTGGTCCTGACTGAACTTATATTAATTAAAGTGGACTTGGATTTGTCCATCCATTGGTGTATGATGCAAAAGTGTTTATTAGCTTTACATGGCCATAACAGGACATATTGGAAATAATGCTAGTAAGTTTCTTATTGCTAAATTCTGAAAAAACAGAGGTGTTAATTATAGGACCTAAAAACTCCGCATGTAATAACCTAGAACACTGTCTAACACTTGATGGCTGCTCTGTTAATTCCTCGTCATCAGTTAGGAACCTATGTGTGCTATTTGATAGCAATCTTTCCTTTGAAAGCCACGTTTCTAGTATTTGTAAAACTGCATTTTTCCATCTAAAAAATATATCTAAATTACGACCTATGCTCTCAATGTCAAATGCAGAAACGTTAATTCATGCGTTCATGACCTCAGGGTTAGATTATTGTAATGCTCTATTGGGTGGTTGTTCTGCACGCTTAATAAACAAACTCCAGCTGGTCCAAAATGCAGCAGCTAGAGTTCTTACTAGAACCAGGAAGTATGGCCATATTAGCCCGGTTCTGTCAGCGGTGCACTGGCTCCCTATTAAACATTGTATAGATTTTAAAATCTTGCTTATTACTTATAAAGCCCTGAATGGTTTAGCACCTCAGTACTTGAGTGAGCTCTTAGGCTGCATTAATTAGGTCAACCAAAACCGGGAACACTTCCCATAACACCCGATGTACTTGTTACATTGTAAGAAGAATGGCATCTGCACTAATATTAGTCTGTTTCTTTCTTATTCTGAGGTCACCGTAGCCACCAGAATCCAGTCTGTATCCAGCCCAGATGGTGGATCAGCACCTAGAGAGGACCTCTACAGCCCTGAGACCCCAACCGCTCTCAGAATCTGAGGTCTTTTGTTTGGTGAATCATGTTGTCTGAGGGCTGTGGGGTGAATCCAGAGAAACGCTGCAGGGTTTCAGGTGTCCAGACACAGAATACAGTCTCATTGTAAGTATTATAGTGTGTGTGTGTGTGTGTGTGTGTGTGGATCCGTTACGCCATATGGACACTGTATGGAGGAAAACAGAGTATCTAACAGCACACTGAAATAAACTCACACTCCTAAAAATAAGAGTTCTTTATTGGCATTGACAGTTCCATGAAGAACTTTTAACATCCATTGGTTCTTTGTAGTGGAAAAAGCTTCTTTATGAAAATGTTCTTCACAGTAATAAAAATGGTTCTCTTAAACTGTTCAGTGAAAGGTTCTTTGAGGAATGGTTAAATGGCAAAAACTGTATGTTCATAACAGTCAGTCATTTCTTCTTTTTTTTCTTTTGAGTTCATGTTCTTTAGTTCTTTATGACATCAAATGCAATAATGGTTTCTGTCTGTCTCTGCATGAAGAGTGTTAATAATTAAACACTCATGCAGTGACTCACACACACACACACACTCTCTCTCTCTCTCTCTCTCTCTCTCTCACACACACACACACACACACACACACACACACACACTCTCTCTCTCTCTCTCTCTCTCTCTCTCACACACACACACACACACACACACACACACACACACTCTCTCTCTCTCTCTCTCTCTCTCTCTCACACACACACACACACACACACACACACACACACACTCTCTCTCTCTCTCTCTCTCTCTCTCTCACACACACACACACACAC
>NW_015557123.1:220137-221017 GCF_001515605.1 Sinocyclocheilus anshuiensis | reverse complement strand
CCTAGGTGTGCTATTTGATAGCAATCTTTCCTTTGAAAGTCACGTTTCTAGCATTTGTAAAACTGCATTTTTCCATCTCAAAAATATATCTAAATTACGACCTATATGTCAAATGTCAAATGCAGAAACGTTAATTCATGCGTTCATGACCTCAGGGTTAGATTATTGTAATGCGGTGGTTGTTGGTTGTTCTGCACGCTTAATAAACAAACTCCAGCTGGTCCAAAATGCAGCAGCTAGAGTTCTTACTAAAACCAGGAAGTATGACCATATTAGCCCGGTTCTGTCAACACTGCACTGGCTACCTATTAAACATCGTATAGATTTTAAACATTATGGTCCACCATGTCCGCTGCGTTCTCAAAACTCTGGCCATTTGATAATACCTAGAATATCAAAATCAACTGCGGGCGGCAGATCCGTTTCCTATTTAGCGCCCAAACTCTGGAATAACCTACCTAACATTGTTCGGGAGGCAGACACACTCTGTCCATTTAAATCTAGATTAAAAACCCATCTCTTTAACCTGGCTTATACATAACACACTAGCACATTTCTAATATTCAAATCCATTAAAGGATTGTTAGGCTGCATTAATTAAGACAACCGGAACCGGGAACACTTCCCATAGCACGCGATGTACTTTCTACATCGTTAGAAGAATGGCATCTACGCTAATATTAGTCTGTTTCTTTCTTATTCCGAGGTCACCAAAGCCACCAGATCCAGTCTGTATCCAGATCAGATGGTCACTGCAGTCACCCGGATCCAGTACGTATTCAGACCAGATGGTGGATCAGCACCTAGAAAGGACCTCTACAGCCCTGAAAGACAGCAGAGACCAGGACAACTAGATGAGCCCCAGAGACAGATCCCCAGT
>NW_015557123.1:219174-219562 GCF_001515605.1 Sinocyclocheilus anshuiensis | reverse complement strand
GTTGGACGAGAGAGGACCAGGCCTGGACTTTATTTTGTGTTTTGTGTGCGGCAGTCGTCCACAAGGGGCTGCCGCTATACTTTCATTTTGTGTTTGTTTATGTTATTAAAGTATTTAAATGTTCGCCGGTTCCCGCCTCCTTCTTCCCGAACTACAAACTTTATTATTACATTGGTGCCGAAACCCGGGAAGAAGGAGGCAGGAACCGGCGAACATTTAAATACTTTAATAGAAAGTAAAGCGGCAGCCCCTCGCGGACGACTGCCACACACAAAACATAAAATAAAATCCAGGCCTGGTCCTCTCTCCTTTCACTGTCGTCACTCCTCCTTTTATCCTTCCGGAGCTCCTCCGTGGGACTCGAGACCGGTGAGTGGTGCAGGTGTCG
>NW_015557123.1:218599-219124 GCF_001515605.1 Sinocyclocheilus anshuiensis | reverse complement strand
GGTTTCTCCCAAGGTTTTTTCTCCATTCTGTCACCGATGGAGTTTTGGTTCCTTGCCGCTGTCGCCTCTGGCTTGCTTGGTTGGGGGCACTTAATTTCCAGCGATATCGTCGACTTGAATGCACAGATACTATTTAAACTGAACTGAGCTGGATGATGACATCGCTGAATTCAATGATGAACTGCCTTTAACTGAAAATTAGTTTTCAGTTAAAGGCGTGTTTACTATTGTCATTTTGCATTAAAGGGGTCCTATTATGCTAAATGAAGGCCCGCCTTCTGAAATACGAAATGTGCTGTGATTGGTTAGCTGGGCCAGTGTGTGTTGTGACTGGCGGCACTTGGCGCCTGGTCGGGAAATGTCATGCTCCTTACCATAGGAGAGCTGCTGCCAGCTTCAGTGTAAATATTGCCTCAAAATCAAATCAATTTGAGCGCGATTTAAACGCGATTTCAGTGTAGAGTAGCGCTTGTTTGTCATTTCTCCGATCACAAATGCAGACATGGTTTTATGTTTACACGGCGC
>NW_015557123.1:210860-218276 GCF_001515605.1 Sinocyclocheilus anshuiensis | reverse complement strand
TTGTAACCACTCTAAGTTCGTCTGCCTTGGGAAAGCTAGCGTGTCTCCAACATAGTGATAACACTCTGTGACGAGTGGGGGCGGGGCCGAGAGCCATGGGAACGGAGCGAGGCCGGTGCAGTAATTGATAATGAGCGACACCTGGACCACTCACTGGTCTCGAGTCCCACGGAGATGCTCCGGAAGGATAAAAGGAGGAGTGACGACAGTGAAAGGAGAGAGGCCTGGATTTTATTTTGTGTTTAGGTTTCGGCAGTCGTCCGCGAGGGGCGTTGGACGAGAGAGGACCAGGCCTGGACTTTATTTTGTGTTTTGTGTGCGGCAGTCGTCCACAAGGGGCTGCCGCTATACTTTCATTTTGTGTTTGTTTATGTTATTAAAGTATTTAAATGTTCGCCGGTTCCCGCCTCCTTCTTCCCGAACTACAAACTTTATTATTACATTGGTGCCGAAACCCGGGAAGAAGGAGGCAGGAACCGGCGAACATTTAAATACTTTAATAGAAAGTAAAGCGGCAGCCCCTCGCGGACGACTGCCACACACAAAACATAAAATAAAATCCAGGCCTGGTCCTCTCTCCTTTCACTGTCGTCACTCCTCCTTTTATCCTTCCGGAGCTCCTCCGTGGGACTCGAGACCGGTGAGTGGTGCAGGTGTCGCTCATTATCAATTACTGCACCGGCCTCGCTCCGTTCCCACGGCTCTCGGCCCCGCCCCCACTCGTCACACACTCGTTGCCTTCTCTACTGCAGCTCAACCAGGTCTCGTCCCATTCGTCGATATTTGTGATATCACAAATCCCGGAAAATATGCGTTGTAGTCCAAACGAGTCGTTCGTTGTAGTTTTTGAAGTGATTTCTGTTAAATAAAATACCTCCTTTTGAAGTGGACTTTGAGCTTTGTAACTTTGCAGATCTTTTTTTATGCTCAAACAGCAACATTACAGACTAACTAAAGTTGAAAAAGTGAAAAAGCATAATAGGACCCCTTTAATGACACTATTTTCCTAATACATGCTGTACAGTTGCTTTGACACAATCTGTATTGTTAAAAGCGCTATATAAATAAAGGTGACTTGACTTGACTAAGTGATAGAGCTTTATGCATAATTTTATCCATCTAGGCTCATAATAACACATAACAGTGTGTATTTTAGTGCTGCAATACATTGCTGCATAGACTTTCATTGTACGTGCATGTAGAGGCAATTTTTGTTTGTGAAGGATTAGCCTAAATATCTTCTGTGGTAATCGATGATATGTCATGGGTGTTTGTGACCAAGGTCAACAAGTGTTGGGACTAATGTTGTGTCGCTACAAAGGGTTTGCAAAGCAAATTTGAGTAATGGGCCTTTGATGGTGTACTAGAGTCTTCAAAATCTGATAAAAGTTTAATTTCATACTCGAAAAAAAAAAAAGAAAAAAGAGAAAGAAAATAACCACATTTGCCCCCAGTAAAGTCAGTATAGAAGGGCTAATAACATGCACAAAGATTGTTAAATGACTGGCAAAAAAGGGCTGTTACATGGCAACTACCACTTTTCCAGAATGGCAAGAGACTAACTGGATTAGACATTTCAAGCTATAGGGAAGTCATAATGAAGGTCAAGTATGGCCAGGTTTGGTGGACACTCTACAGTTAAGCTGTCTGATACAGTCAGGCCATTGGAAAATGTTGATTTATTTTGTACTGGCTGCAGCTCTGGGCTTCATATCTCACCTCCCTCTTCCAAAGAGGCATCATTAAGCCCCGCCTGCCCACAGCTGTCACCTAGTCAGACAACATGCAAGGGCAAGAGAGATTGCAAGAGAAGCTGTCAATCAATCGGTTGATGAATCAGTTCATCCGGGCAGCATCAATAAGAAATCAAATGCATTAGCATGAAAATGTTTGTACCTGTAGTAGAGAATTCTAGAGCTCAAAAATTCCAGCACATTCGGTTAAAGCAGTGCAAATAAAGAAATCAAAAGGGGAACATGTGCATGGCTGTGTCAATGCCATTCCATTACTAAGAGAGAGAGATGGAGAGCATGCAGAGAAGTGAAAGGATTTGGTGATTCAGACATGGATGTTAAGACTTGTTATGATTTAATTGCACCTGCTCAATTTCTCTCTGAATGGAATGGCTTGCAAATAGGTCAAAAGTTCTGTTAGCACAGGCAAAATATAAAGATTCATTTGCACACCAATTCACTCTCACACGTCCAAAGCTTGTTAAAATGAGGTATAGCAACCTCTAAACTGAATCTCTTTCAGCCCAGCTCATCTTATTCTGTTTAATATTGTACTGTAAACTCACAAAACAAGCTTAATATGCTAAGTGGGCCTCTTGAGGAGATTGAGAAGGCTTGGATTGACAAAATACTACCTTCATTTGTGTACATCCAATTCACTGTATATGAATATGAGTTGTTTAAAAAATGTATCGTATACATTACATGCGAAATTATTAATCTTTAATAATAATTTAGAAATAATATCACATAATCTGTATTTTTTTATATAATTAAATATTTTAGACGGTGTACTTATTGTTAAAGTTTTACTGAGGTGTTTCTTCTACTTACCTGGAGAACCTGTAGGTCCAGGTGTTCCAGGAAAACCATTGAATCCAGGATCACCTTGTGACCCTTTGAACCCAGCTACACCAGGATAGCCAATACCAGGTTCGCCCCTGTCACCAGGACGACCTTTGGACCCTGGAATACCTGGAAAACCTTTATCTCCAGTCACCCCAAAACCAGGCTCCCCCTGAAAGAAAGAACTTAGAAATTTAAAGATCTCACTGGTTGAAAGCCAGAATCAGAATGACTACAAGCAATAAGAACCACACGTCTTCTTTGGCAGTAACTAAAGAGCTGATAAAATGAAATGACAGTAAGAAAAAGGAAAATTAGGAAAAGGAAAAATTACTCACAGGTGGGCCTGGTTGTCCAGGGAAGCCAGGAGATCCATCGCTTCCGGAGTTGCCGCTTGCTCCAAGTGGTCCAGGAGGACCTTGTTGACCCATATCACCTTTTTGTATACTGCCTTCTGGGAAGAAAGTATTACCTTTCTCTCCTTTACGCCCTCTAAAGCCTCTATCACCTGCACGACCCTAAAACAAAAAGCAAAGCAAGACCTATAATTTTAAACAATTTCGGAAGTTACGTGATGATCCCAATGTTTCTCAGGGATCAATAAGACAATATGGTATTCAATGCATTGCACCTGACATCTAAAGAAACAACAAAACCTCTCCAGTTGCTACCTCTCCATGTAACATCATTCAGTACCCCCCAAAAAACATCAAGGCATTAGCCCAATTGATCCAAGCTAATGTTTTAATAATTAATATCTTACATCAAAGCCCTGTGGACCTCGGGGTCCTGGGAAGCCTGGATCACCAATTTCTCCCTTCGCACCATTGAGGCCTGTAATACCCAGGGGCCCTGGAGGCCCTTGAGGTCCCTGTGCACCAATCGTTCCTCCACCCAAACAGTTGCAGTCACCATTTTCTCCTGCAAGGGCACAGAGTCAAGTAGGAAATAAGTCTAAGAGTGCCATTCAACATAATTGTCTAAATTAAACCATATACTTCTCATTTCAGTTTGAGTGAGTGAGCCTTACCTTTAAACCCTTTAAAGCCTCTGTCTCCAGGAAGTCCTCTCGGACCAGGCTGACCTGGAAAACCAGGTTGTCCAGCGGAGAACTGGTTTGCTAGATAGAAAGATAAAATAAGAAAAGTGGCAACCTGCATCTGCTACCCCAAGGATCTACTTCTGTTTGATGTGACCCACAAAAATTACTTTCTTGGTGGGATCTAATTTGTCAAATTGTTAAGTTTCATGAAATCATCTTCTGCAAAGGCTTACGTGTACTGCCCGGTGGCCCAGGGAGACCTGGAGGTCCAGAAAGGCCCTGATTTCCAGGAAGACCTTCAGGACCATAAGAATTCCGACCTCGGTTTCCCCTCTGTCCTTTGGGTCCACGACTACCGGGGAACCCAGGGATGCCTGGACGACCTGAATAGAAAACCAAGAGTCATTTTTGAGGGTAGGACATAGATTCTGTCATATTTGTTTCTATGTACCATGTGCTCTCCAGTCTAATGTGTTGACCATGGCTTCTTGTTACTAAAGCAATACTGTAGATCATACTCTTCAACAAGCTGTATGATTTGAGCCATAAAGCCTTAAAATGCAAAAGTTTTTCCACTAGTACCTGTGAGAAAAGCAGGCGCTCCAGGAGAACCAGGCTGACCAGGAAGCCCTGGAAAACCCGTATCTCCAGTTATCCCCGGATAACCAGGAAAGCCAGGATCACCTGGAGGACCTAGGCACAAGTAAATTGAACAATCTCTGAAGACTGTACATCAGCATACATACGAGTGACCATGTGCATGAGAGATTAGAAGAAGCAATTACCACATATAAGATCACGAAAGTGTATAAAAAAAAATAAAAATTAGTAAAAATGAATGCAACCTCTATGAATGAAATGATGGTGATTCCTGATACCTTTAATTCCAACTTCTGGTTCCACAATCGGCCCAGGTGGACCTGGGTCTCCCCTGTCACCCTAAAAATATATTTACAGTACAATATGCTATTGTGTAACATATTTCTGTTTTGAAATATATATTTATGTTTTTCCTGTTCTCTGTTCTTACTTTTGGGCCAGAAAAACCTGGTTGTCCCAGAAAACCCTGAGTCCCAGGGAAGCCCTACAGAGGAGACAGAAGATGGTTGGTATCTAATGAAAATATAAGAGGAAAACTGTTTAAAGTAAAGCGTTTCATATCTTACTTTTATCCCAGGAAGGCCAGGAGAACCGTTCAGAGCAGGTGGACCCTGCCATGTTGAACAATACAGAAGAAGAAATTCAATTTTGATTTGAAACTAATAAAATATAAATGTAAAATGTATACTTAATTTTCTAATACAGTATAAACAAACAAAAGAAGATGTGTAAAATCTTCTGAAATGTTGTACCCTATGGTGAATCACAAAATGTAGCAGTAACATCCCCTACCCTTAAGCCTGGCAAGCCCAGGATTCCCTTTTCTCCAGTTTCACCTCTATACCCAAATGGGCCCTATATATGCATAAGAAATGAAGAAATGTGAATGTCAGTTTCAAACAACAACATATCAAACATGAATTGGGGTAACAAGCTGTCTTTGATTACTCACTGGTGGTCCTGATCTCCCTGGAAAACCTGGAGTACCATCATAGCCTTTATCACCCTGAGGAAGAAAGAGAGAGTGAAAGAGAAGGAAGAAGACTGAGAATTCATAATGTCACTTTGTGTTTAAAAAAAACAAAAAAACAATTGTGACTGGGCTGGGGATTAAGCAGATTTTACACCTGAAAATCAACTGAGCTTTGAAGGTATCTAAACTTTAAACATTTTTTCTCCATATTTTAGTATTTTATTGTAAAAAAATGGCATATAAATGATAATCAGTATGTGAAGAATATGTACTGTGAATGCAGAAAAGACAAAAATTCAATGATACTGATATTTCTATGGTGAAGAAATATTACACAATATTTAATACAATATGCAGCAATTTATTGATGTACACAAATCTATGCATGAAATCTACAGATTTCAATTCAGTTGAACGTCCTGTGTTGTGATTTGGGCTCCAAATGAAACAAACAAGAATCATAAATTTTAACACCTACATAATAAAAATAAAAAAAAAACGTTCAAAACTTTAAGCTCGAAAATACAATAAAAACAGTACTGTGACATACAGTATTATACCAAATAACTGCTTTCTATTTTGTTTGGTGCTTAAGAAACATTTTGTATCGTTATGAATGCAGAAAACAGTTTAGCAGCTTAACATACTATTAATTAAAATTCTGCTTTGTGGAAACTGTGATCATTTTTTCAGGATTGTTTTATGAACAGAACGTTCAAAAGAACAGAAATTGTTTGAAATAGAAATCTTTTGTAACATTATAAATGTCATTGTTGTCATTTGAGATCGAATAATTCATCCTTGCTGAATAAAAGTATTTATTAAAAAAAATCTTAATAGTGTAAATCATTAAATGGAAGTATACAATTTCAAAAAACTAATTTAACACTTGAACCAACAACTTTCACACAAATGTATTACTTTGCATTAAAACAAGATATTATCTACCATTATCTACATTAGATGATTAGTGATATTTATACATTTGTAAGCGTGGCTGAAGTGTCCCTTTAGGGCCACTGTAAATATGCACACATAATTTAAGCATTTTTGGAACATGTGAATGAAATCACCAACAAATATGAAGACTTTACGGACACCAGCCTCAATGTTCACCACAGGGTGAAGTATGGCATGTATACATCAAGCACAAAGTGGATGTCACCCTCCTGGATAGCAGGTCTGGGGTACAAGGGGACAAAGAAACTGTAGAAAAGATTTTGAGGAGGACGGTGTCGATTGACTTCATCCTAGGTTTAGATCCTCACAGCTGCATTTTCCTCACAAACCTTAGTTCCCTTGTCTCCTTTTGGAAAGCCAACAAGCTCCACCACTCCATTGACCAGTGGGAGGCCTGGGTCACCGGGCGAGCCCACATCTCCCTGGACACGGTAACCAAGGAAGAGAGATTTTTTTTTATATGGGACAAGATGAGGTGTGATGGGGAGGCTGTTTGGAGACGGTAGCGGCGGAGCATGTTGAAGAGGTGGCATGTGGTAAGTTTTTTGCATTTTGAAGAAGGATGTTAAAAGGACTGTGACCACTGCTGGAGCAGCAGGGAGATCAGGGTGAGGAGGAGATGAATGGACATAGGCAGAATGAAGGAGCTTTGGTAATGAACCACATATTTAACACAATAGATGTGCCGTTATCTCTCCCCATTCAATCATTATGCAACTAACCATCCCCCCTCTATTAACTGTCAGGGTTTCTATGATGTGTATTCAGAAAACATTCTCATAATAAAGGTGTTTACAAATATCAGTCCCAATTGATAAACTGTCAGAATATTCCAGACCATTTTCCCTGGAGCGATGATGTGGCTCAGTGCCCTCTAATGCTCCTCTCTCCCCCACCATCCACACCCTCTCACCCTGGCAGTGCCTCTCCCTGGGTTGGCATCACCACTCCCCTGTGTGTTACCTTCTCTCCTTTGTTGATAGTGCTTATTGCTGGTGCATTAAACTGAACGGCCGGACTGCCCCTGAGTCCCGCTGGACCAACATCCCCCTGAGATCCACAACACAGACATTTGACACATTAGAGTCCAGGATTTTATCAGAGAGAGAGAGAGAGAGGGAGAGAGAAAGAGTCTTGGTCATGTTCAGAAAAAGCTAATGGAAAAAAGGGAAAGTGCAAGAGTAAGAAGAGAAAGAGAGAGAGAGAGAGAGAGAGAGAGAGAGAGAGAGAGACAGTAAAAATTTTAAGATAAAAGGGACTGA
>NW_015557123.1:206719-210842 GCF_001515605.1 Sinocyclocheilus anshuiensis | reverse complement strand
AAAGAGTGTGGGAACAACAGGCAGAAGAAACACTGCAGAAATCAGAATCTTAAAAATGTCTCAACATTCTTAATATTTATCCTGTTTATATTTCTCACCCCATTAGCAAGTTTTGTTTTGTTTAAGAAAAATGAACACAATTCAAGACAACTTCTCTGGAAAGTTGCAATATTGCTTTTAAATTTAGTGTATGTGAAATACCCATTTCATTGTTTGATGAATGAAGTTTTCTGCATTTTCTCATGTTGGCTTTTATTTATTTTTTTATTTTAGGACATTTGACATATTGAAGTGTTTGAAGAAAAGGCTTCAGTTATGTCACAGCAATGAACCATAATTTGCTATTTGCTGGTCAGTAGTCAGGTTTAAAATTTCATTCCAGAAATGCAGACTGAGTCATCAGCCTTTTTGGTCATTTTTCCCCAGAAGAGAAAAACTGTAAATGCGTACTGTATATCTGCTTTAATTTTAACGTCAATGTTTAGAGTACACTAGCATATAGATGGTGCCAAAGCTAACACACATGGACTAAAGGCCACAAAACTCTAATTTTGATTTGATGGGGTCTTTATTTACATTTTTTACTGGAAAACAAGACAAACATAAAGAGAGTGATTTTTACAGAGAATAAACAGGAAAGAAGTAATAGAGAATGAAAGGTGAAATGAAAAGTGAGAGCAGCAGGACTGAGGGCTCCTTTTGTAATATTTACTGCTACAAATGCATGCATATTATTGCTGCCACTGCTTTATTTTGAATTTATTTCATAGATTTATCTGACAAGTTCAATGAATTGAATATAGAACTAGCTGGTCCTTGTTTTCTCTTGGGTTCTGTGGGTTAAGTGTCCCAACCAAAGGAAACAAAGGCACACAGAAGATTGGAGCAGATGATTCCAACACCAGCACAAACCACTCAAAAACAGCTAAATTAATAGCAGCTCAGAGACTGCACGCGCAGTATGAGTGGCTTTACAAGGTATACGGACACTGTCGGGAGTGTTCTGTACGCCTATGAAATCTGTGAACTGCCATTTAAAAGCAGAGGAAAATACATTCCAAATTGTAGTGTTACCATGCTTATTAGTAAAATTCAACAGCATTTACCACATTGAACATACCATAAGGATACATTCCTTTACAGGAAAAGGCTTTTATGTGTAGTGTGTGTTGAGATGAGCGGAAACATACTGCAGATGGGTTAAAACATAAATGGAACAAGATAGGCATGCTGGAAGTAGGACTATTTTGGAGAAAGGGAAGACAAGAAGAAAATCTAGAGTGAGACGATATAGGGTAAGATGATAAGAATGAAAGAGTGATGTAGTGTTTTTGTGCAAGGCAAAAGCAGTATAATCTTTTAATATCCTTTCCTTAGCTAGCTTGTTATTAATCAGACTCCTAGCAGACTAAAACACTATTTGAACTGAATGTTACACTATAACCATTCTCTGAGTGTGCCAGACTCTTTAAAGATGTTTTTTTTTTTTTTTTACAGATATATGAAAAAACATTCAATACTTGAAAATATAGATTGTAGGACCCCATGAAATCAAAATGAGAGTTTTGGGGCTGTTAGTCCATGTCTTTTAGCTTTCAGGCCATCTATATGCTAAGTGTAATCCTAAATATTCACAAATAAGCATTTGGATTTACAGTCTTTCTCTTCCAGGAAAGAAAGCAAAGATATTGATAATACATCTTGCACAACACAGACTTCTGTCCAGTTGAATGCTCTTTGGAATAAGAACGCCTCTCTCCTGCAACCAACCAGCAAGTACAAAATAACGGTTAATGACTGAGACATAATTAAAGTCAAATTAAAATACAAAGGGACAAGCCATTTGATATATCCTGCCAAGACTTTCTGTTTCAATAGGAAAAATGTCATAATAAAAATGTCAAATAGGAAAAATGTCATAAGACAGAAAACTTTGGTCATTAAAAAATGTCTTGGGGTCTTTAACATCAGAGACACTCAGAGAAGTGTTTGTTTTCAACCACCAACAAACACATGCAATACACCTTCAGTAGAGAGGAAAAAACGCTCTCATTAAGACAATCAAACAAACATGAGCAAACACCCAGGACTCAGCTAAAGATCTATATCTAAAATGCATCTTAAGTGTTTATGCAACAAATATGTTGACAGTATTGGATGAAATGAGGCTATTATCTGAACCTAATGACACTAATGGTGAAAACTAAAAGCAGTTGTGTGTGGAGGAATGCTTAGTAGTTTGTAAGCTGATGAAACCCATACCTTTTCTCCTGGCTCTCCTTTGTATCCTTGACCTGGACTTCCCTGTAGAATAAGCAGAGACATTCAGCAAACCTTATTGTATGGCTATTTCAGCCATTCTCGAGTCAGAGATCACTTTTACTAAAGGACATTTATACTTAAAGGGGTCATATGATGCTTTTTTAAAGATCATTATGGTTTTGAGACTTTAGTCTTTGCAACTTCAGGGATCTTATCTATTCATGAACAGCTTGTAACACTCCAAAGAGAAAGGAAAACTTGAAATCGCATCATATGACCCCTTTAACAATTGACACTTCAGGAGCTACAGTTTAAAGCAGACAATTATAATACTTAATGCATCTGTAATGATTGCACTATTTACTTTCATTCCAAAGCAAGTGCTAGTGCTCAGAAGTACATACTGTATATGTTTACATACTGCCCCCTGTCTGACAGGAGGAAGACGTGTTAAACATCATAGGATTATGCAACGTAAACTATGCTATTTCAAAACTGTTCCCTTAGCTGAACTTACTGGAGGTCCAGGAGGACCAGGTGGACCAGGCGCACCCTGTGGAGGGAGCGAACAGTGAAATTACAGTCTGTAGAGAGATGGTCTTTGTAGACAGTCTAGATAGATATATAGATTTAATACATACAGTAAATCCATCTGGACCTCTGGGCCCCACTGGACCTGAAAATCCCATTGGACCTGGGGGGCCTTCGATGAAAAAATTCTAAGGATTTTACAAAGAATTTTTGGTTACAAAAAGACAACATTTGGTTTTTAGTACTTAAAGTTGAACATAAAGTCAAAATCCCAAATAGGAAATAAGTGAAGGGAGACCAAGGTAGATTTCCCAGAGCTTTCCTTTAAAGGGCACCTATTATGCAAAATTTACTTTTACATGTTGTTTGAACATAAATGTGTGTGTACACAACCACCCTATAATGATAACAATCCACTCCTTTTTTTAATCCCCATAAATCATAAGCAGTGTCTCAGAACAAGCCGTTTGCAGAATCTGTAAAAAGTGACGTCACATTTCACAGGCCCCGCCCACGACTGTTGACGGACACTGCCGTATTAGAAATGTCTTCTTATTAAACCTATAGAGGTTATTCAGTCCAGAGCAGTGAAGTCGTTTTCTGTTTTTATTTTATTGTTTGGGTCATATTCACAGCGTAGACAGCAGGATAAGTAATGTATATTACGTTTCTGTCACTTAATACACAGATCTAATATAATAAACATGCAATTTCTTTCCCAGCTGTTTGCGTTCACAGACATAACAGACTGTGTTCTTGTAACTTATGTGTTTTTAATATGAAAATGACATGATAAGACATGTAAGAGAACTTAGTTTAGTGCTCACATGCCGTGTGACAGCCGCTTTCTGTGTGCGTGCTTCGAATCAAAATAATCAAAAGCAAACAGATTATTTGTTTTGGCAGAGTATCTGAGGTACGAGCTGTAAAGGCACAGCCCTATTCTGGAAAAGGGGGCGGGGAGCAGCAGCTCATTTGCATGCATGAAAAACAGCGTGTTTCTGCTTCTCCGTAAAATAGGCATTTTCAAAATGATATAATAAATGATCTGTGGGTTATTTTGAGCTGAAACGTCTCTAGGTTACGTATGTAACCATGGTTCCCAAGGGAACGAGACGCTGCGTCGAAGTCGCTTTGGGAACGCCCCTGCGTGACCGCGTTCTGAAGCACGTGTCAAATCAGTCCAATGGAGTAGCGAGACGTCACGAGCGGGGTGACGTAAGCACCAGAAAGTATAAAAGCGCATCCGGCAGAGCGCAAACCAGCTTCGATGAAGTAGCGCCTGGAGGGATGCAGGGAGTATGGCAAAGAGACGCAGCGTCTCGTTCCC
>NW_015557123.1:197964-206094 GCF_001515605.1 Sinocyclocheilus anshuiensis | reverse complement strand
GTCTCGCTACTCCATTGGACTGATTTGACACGTGCTTCAGAACGCGGTCACGCAGGGGCGTTCCCAAAGCGACTTCGACGCAGCTCGAGTTCCTGAAGGGGAACTACCTTTGTGTGACAAACAATCTAGTATCCTATTCATCTCCAGTATGCTGTAACTACTACAACCAGATTCACTGAGTTGAATTTGAGAACTGGACTGGTCTGAATCACCAATAAATCAATTTCAGCTGTAAAGCAGAGTATTTTTCAGCTCAGTTCCGATTAGGTGTTGATTGAATTCAGTTTAATAACAGTAGGCGCGTTTCCATTATAGATTTGCGCAAAACTTTGGCGAGGAGGTTATAGTACATTGAACAATGATCATATGACTTTTTACATACACCATGTGACCTGTAAATGCGAAAAAGCCGTTTCCATTGCAGTTTTGCGAATTATTCCTTTTTCGCATTGCCTGAAAAACCACCTCATGCGAGCGTAAAAACTTTTTTTGCGATATATGGGAGTTTTTGCGAAATTGACGAGTTTCCATTAAGCGTATTTTCAATTCACAATTTCAATTTGCGCAATTTGAAGGGTAATGGAAACACGCCTATTGTCACTGCTGCAATGTTCATAAATTATGAAACGACTTCAAACACAGCTCTCTAGAAGAATAATGCCATTATGGAGCTCAATTCAAGAGACCTCAACATTTTTTAATTACATTTTTAAATAGTCATCACCAGACCATTTATCATACTTTTTTTTTGGTGTTTTTGTTTTTCTGAAGCTCAAATCCCTTAGTCCTTATTTATTAAACATGACAGTGAGTAAACAAGAAATTCATTTATAGAGAACACCTCTTTTTAACACTATCAAAATGTTATTAATGTTAACATAATGTTAATGTTCATCTCAGACCTCTTTTGTATGGTGTCCGTAAGGTGACATGTTCGGTTCACTTAGTTTTGTCGTGGCCACGACATAATAACTCGTGGGAACGTGATAATATGTCGTGGCCACGAGATATTAATTTGAGGGAACGTCATATTAACTCGTGGGAACGTGATATTATGTCGTGGCCACGAGATCATTTTGTCGAGGTAACGACATACTTATGTCGTGGCCTCGAGATGCTATGTTGAGGGAACGACATCCATTTCTCGTGGCCACGACTTCTTATTTTGAGGGAACGACATATTTTTCTCGTGGCCACGAGTATAATGCGTAAACAAACCTGCATGACCATAGCAACCCGGGATTATCAAAAATAGATAAAAAATTTTTATTAACATTAAACAATTAATTTAATAGGCTATTTGTATATTATTATTGTTATTATTACATTAACTTATTAGGGCTATATTTTTATATTTATTGTGGCATGTCGAGCATTTACAGTAGGCTATTATTTACAAAAGTATTCAGAACGTTAAGTAAAGAGATCGAAATGAAGGGAAAAAACGAATATAAACAAATATAAAAATATAACCAATAATAGGCTAATAATAATAATAATAATATACAAATATTACGGGAAAAAGATGATCAGTTAATGGACTTACAAGACTGTAGGATGGATAAAAATGTTTTCTTGGAGGCCTATTTTATATTATGCACTTTATGTAACATTTATTCATGTCATGATAAACTTCATTTGAATGCTGACAATCGCACGTCATACAGCCAAGGCCTATATGGTTAATATAATAATATAATAATGTAATAATTTCGATAATAAATAATATAATAATTTCTTAATTCAAAATAAAATATTAATGAATCCATCTCTGATAATATAATAATATAATAATGTAATAATTTCTATAATAAATAATATAATAATTTCTTAATTCAAAATAAAATATTAATGAATCCATCTCTGATAATCCTGGGTTGCTATGTTCACGCAGGTTTGTTTACGCATTAAACTTGTGGCCACGAGAAATGGATGACGTTCCCTCAACATAAGAAGTCGTGGCCACGAGAAATGGATGACGTTCCCTAAACATAAGAAGTCGTGGCCATGAGAAATGGATGTCATTCCCTCAACATAAGAAGTCTTGGCCACGAGAAATGGATGACGTTCCCTCAACATAAGAAGTCGTGGCCATGAGAAATGGATGTCGTTCCCTCAACATAAGAAGTCTTGGCCACGAGAAATGGATGACGTTCCCTCAACATAAGAAGTCGTGGCCATGAGAAATGGATGACGTTCCATCAACATAAGGATGTCGTTACCTCGACAAAATGATCTCGTGGCCACGACATAATATCACGTTCCCACGAGTTAATATGACGTTCCCTCAAATTAATATCTCGTGGCCACGACATAATATCACGTTCCCACGAGTTAATATGACGTTCCCTCAAATTAATATCTCGTGGCCACGACATATTATCACGATCCCACGAGTTATTATGTCGTGGCCACGAAAAAACTAAGTGAACCGAACATGTCACCTTACGGGCACCGTACTTTTGTGTTAAAACAGCAGAAAAGTTATTAACCTCTTTATGTGTGGCAACATTAAGAACATGGGCTTGCACATATGGCCCATCTGAGAGAATTTAAAACCACAGGTAATAAAAGATGCTTGAGGTGTTGAAAATGACCGAGGGATTTTCCCAAACAGGTCTGCACTCCACACCCAGATTTACAACTTCCTCACAACACATATTAACAGGGCTGGCAGTAAATGCCACATAAGCTACAGTATTAACACATGCCGAATGTGGACGTGTGTATGAGTGTGTACATTTAAAATGCTCACATGTGTTATTTGTAGGGATGTAACGATTCACTCAACTCGCGATTCGATTCGATTCACGATTTTGATTTCACGGTTCGATTTTCTCACAATTTTTTTTTACAAAATGAGATTGAAGACATTATACAGTAAATGAAAAGGTGTTGCTTTATTAGGCTATTGCTGCACGTTTCTTTGTGAAATTGAAATATAACAAAAATAAATTGAAATTTTAAAACAAACCCCAAATCAAACAAGTTACACAAATAAAAGAAATCTCTTAATATGAACAAACTAAGGCTTTGCCTGTGCTCTTTCCATTTAAAATTAGAGGCAACCACTGGATTTTAATCATGATCCAAAAAAAGATGCAGCATACATGCAGCATGAGTAGTTTTTAATCTAATTTAGACTGTATAATTTCGAAATTTGAAGCAAAAACAGAATGGTCTGACTTTAGTGTTGTGAAACTATACTACATAAAACATCTGAACGAAACAGCAAACGAGCTGAATGAGATGCAGATTCCCTCTCTAGCCAGGTTTCCATCCAAGGATTTTTTATGAAAAAATATTTAGCGCTTCAAAATTTTTACTGATATAGTTGATGGAAATTATCGATAAAATTTCTCATGTGTCGACATTATCTTTTTCCGTTTAACTTTAGCGCATAAATTCTATATCGATACTTCAAATGTCGCAAAAATTTTTTAGAAACACTTTTTGTCGAGAAAAGGGGCTTTAACGCAAATAAATGTGGTGTCACGTGGCAGAATTAGCCTATATCCAGCGTCCATGGTCATGGTGTTGCTCACGTTAAAGCACCCTTTCCCTGTAGTTCAAAAGCGCATTAAATCATATTCATATTATTAAATTGCATCTAAAATTATTTTATATTTGGTAAGAAAAAGACAAGTTACCTCTCAAACATACTTATCTTAATTTGATGTTCCTTTAGTAGCCTACATTTACATTATTTTTTACACTGCACTGCTCAGTTTAAATAACCTGTAGTCCGTGCCGTTCAGCGTGATCACCATACCCCCGTGACATTACTATGCCAAGCACATTTTGTTTTACGTGGATATTGGAACGCGAAGTACAAACTTTTTAATTAATTAGTTTTGGCCTGTTAGTAGCTTCTTATATATTTTTATTTCTGTTCTGTTCTACCGTTAAATTTAAAGTAGGCCTATTTGTTGTGGACTGAGGGGAACTAAAATAGCATGGTTTTCAATGTTGGCTGACTGTATTTTATTATGACAATGAACAGGCTGCGTTGTCCAGTTAGTAATGCTTAACTGCGCGAGTGAGGCACCGGCACGATCACTTGTTTTTTTTTTTTTCTTTTAAAAGTGGAAACAACTTACACCGTCTACACCAGACGCGAGCGGTGCGGCAATTGTCGCGTCAGGTGTAGACACGGTGTTACTATACTCCTTAATTTGTGGTCATGTGAGTAAGACATTATTCAAAACTATTCTAAATATTCCTTTATTTGTGATTCACAATAAAAACAAATCATTGTGGTTTTGTAAAATAAAGGAAACAAACAGGATGCCGCTTTCTTAAGAGCTCAAGGGCAATTTTTTTTTGTGATACACCAAAACTTATGCGACAATTCGTTTTTTTAGGGATGACATCATCACGCACAGCATTTTATCGGTAAAAGGCCAGTTGGATGGAAACACGCTGTAGACAGCAATTTTCGCAAAGTTTTTTTTACGCATATTCTCTTTATTGATAACAAAACAGCGCAAAAACTGGATGGAAACTTGGCTTCTGACAGCAGGTGGTGCTCATGAACAGCAATAGCCGCGTTTCCACTGTCGGGCCAAAAGCGGGCATGCTAGTGCGTGCCAGGGACAGTCGCGTTTCCACTGTCACTTCTGGGGCTTGATCGTGCCTCGTCGGTGCTTCCTCGGCCAGCTGGGGCTAGAGGAGTGGTTATGAACAAAGGCGGAGTTTCTCCGCGTCTGGAGAGCGTCAGCGCCGCGGATCATTTCAGAAAGTTAACAGCTATAACATCAGCATTAAAGACTTTTAAAATAATTTTAGTTCAAAACTCACTTCCAGACAGCAGCGAGTGTTTGAAATAACTTGATCCGATGTGGATTATGATCGCATACAAGGCAGAAATATTTATAAGCGATGCAAAAGACTATGCACGCTAGCCATTAACGTTACCATAGTAAACATGGTAAATACGACCTCTTGAAGAAATCAGATGTCAGCTTCTTACAGGTATTCTCTATCACAATCGTGTATTTTGTAAAGGGCGTGTTTTAGTGAAGCGCAGCGGAGCTTCTGGCCCGACGGTGGAAACGCAGCGTGATTTTGGCCTTGGTGCTACAGGTCCGAGGCTATTAGCCCCGCCCACCCCATTTAAAGCACTGGCCCTACAGTGGAAAAGCGGCTATTGATACAGTGTTTCCTGGGTTACCGCTGTAAACAAAGCAGAGCTGCGCTTATGAACACTACTTTAATATGCATTGTTCAGATGCAAGATGAAAAGAAAATACCATGTAAACTTTTCTAAAGATAGTCAGTTGCCCTCAGAGATACATTCTTATAAATTCCTACTCCAATTGTATCGCGATTTGTTTGGCATCTCAACCGATCTGAATCGTCACATATTTGAATCGATTTTCGACCGGCTCGCGGTTAATCGTTACATCCCTAGTTATTTGCTTGGGTTTCATAAAGAATGGTTGCAACTTACTTGTCCAGAAAGATCTATATAATATGGTTCTCCTTTTTGACCTTTTTGACCAGAGAGTCCCTAAAATCAAGAGGAAAAAAAAAATTGTAAATGAAAACTGATCTATACTTTATGAATGACATCACTAAATTTTCACAGCTACGCTCATGGACAAAATAACAGGACAAAAAGTATTACACTAATAAGCAATGAGCATGCAACGTGTCAAAATAAAAATTAAGTTTACATGTCAGTGTCTGGTGCATTGAGTTTTTTATAATTGGTTATTGAAATTGTGTTATAATAAAAATGTTTGTATAACATTATTTAATTAAATTTTAAATAAAGAAATATATGTGATCCTCAAAAATAAATAAAGAATTCAACTGGCTTTTGATAAGATGATTTGTTTCTTTAGTAAGTGAAATGTCTACTATTATTCAATTTGGTAAATATTATATGCTACAATCTTCTTGAGATGCAGAAAAACCCCTCAAACTTACAGGAGCACCGGGAAGACCAGGAAATCCATCACGGGCTCTGTCACCTGGGTCACCTCGTGTGCCATTACAGCCATCCAAACCTAGAGGTCCCCTGGGCCCCTCCTGACCTGGGTGTCCCTGCACAGGATTGTAGTTTAGTTTACCATTTTCTGTAAAGGGTGAAACTATAGTAAGAGACAAGAACTGTGTACTCACTGGAACTCCATCATTACCAGAAAACCCAGGAACACCCATTGGGCCCTGTCAAAAAATTAATAAAACACACAAAGGCATTTTGTACCGTCATGTACACTATGCATTGTTTCCTGTATTTAGATCTAATATGAAGGCACATTTCCTGTATTTAGATCTAATATGAAGGCATACATATTTGTAAACATTTCATTACATTCACAAAGTATAGAGAATAAAAACAAATAATGCCCCTCCATAAAATCTGACCTTATCTCCATTTCGTCCAGGGGGGCCTTTGCGTCCTACATGGCCATTTTCTCCTTTGGGCCCAACTGGCCCCGGGGCCCCAATAATACCCTCAGGACCAATGCTACCCATCTGTCCAGGTTCCCCAGGTTGACCCTGAAAGGAGACAAAAATGGATATAAGAGATAGAAGTACAGAGCCTTCCTAAAATCAATCACTTTGCTGTATTCCTCATTTGTACAGTTGCTTAGGATAAAAGCATCTGCTAGATGAATAAATAAAAATTAGGGCTGTAAAATCGATTAATCATGATTAATCACATCCAAAATAAAAGTTTGTGTTTACATAATATGTGTGTGTGTGTGTACTGTGTATATTTACATTTATATATAAACACACACACATACATTTAACATAACAAATCATACATAAATATAAATATATAATTATTTCTTAAATATATACACACACGTATGTGTGTTTTTATATACTGTACATATAAATTGTTACAATGTCCAGCTGGAGTGCCCATGAGCTCCGCTAGAGGCCACTCAACCCCGGACTCCATTTCCCATAACCCTCTGCCTAGGAACTCGTTATTGGACTTCAGCTGTTTCCAATCAGGAGGACTAGACAGGTTACACTCACACACATGGCTGAGTATTGTTAACCTGTATCGCCATTGTGTTTTCTGTGTTTCTTACCTGTGTTTCCTTGCCTTGTCTTGGCGTGTTTTTGACCTTGGACTGTTTACGTTGTTTTTTGATCGTTTGCTGCCTGTCCTGACCATTGCCTGTTTTGTGGTTTTCTCTTTTGCCTGTGCTTTGGATGTTACTGTTTTGCTGGTGTTTTACCCTGCCTGTTCTGAATACACTCAATGAAATAAAGCCTGCAGATGGATCCTCAACTCCGTTGTCACGCCTCCTATTAGCGGTGCTCCGTCTCTTATTGCCTTGTTTATCTAAAAGTGTTCTTTTCCTTTAAAACTAGCCAACAAGCCATATGTGTTGACTGTGAAATACAGACTTTAATAATATGCATTTATGGTAATTACTAAATTTTCGTCTCAATCCATGTTCATATTTACTGCAAACAATGCGCCATTACTTTAATTCTTCGCTTGCAGCGCAGCAATAGACTTGGTGCGGAATCGATCTCTGCACTGCTGCAGACGCGCCGCTACTGGAACGCACTGCCGGACCATAACCGTGTGCAGTGAACGCTTTATTAATCCGTTAACGTGAGCGCGGAAAAAATACACACCGCAAACGCACTGCAAATCTTTAGTGACTATGTGACACTGCCTCGACTGTGCAAGTGACAATTCCTGTGTCAACTGCGCAGCGTGCAGCTCGCTTACAGACAGACGCGATGTGTGGTGATTTGAAGCCAATTGCGTATTTTGAGAGAGAAAGAGAGAGAGCGCGCGGTGATTCACTCATGCTGTTTGTGAAATTACGTCTTACACAAGGTTTTCAAATTACTTTATAAGTTATTTAATGAAAAAGCATTATAATTATTTCACCCACGCCGGACAGGGACAGAGACTGAGACGGTGTTGCTGCATGTCGTGCCAAACCTCTCACGGCAGCGTCATCAGCTTGAGATCGGTTTTTTAGAGACCGCCGACCAAACATCCCAACGTGATTATCGGCCGATAGTGATCGGTAGCCGATCAATCGGAGCACCCCTACCTCCTATGTTAAATAAATATACACAGTACACACATATATTATGTAAACAAACTTTTATTTTCATTAATCATATATATATATA
>NW_015557123.1:190335-197448 GCF_001515605.1 Sinocyclocheilus anshuiensis | reverse complement strand
ACATGTAAGTGTGTGTTTTTTTTTTTTTTTTCATTTTAATTTACAGGATGAGGATGTCCGTGACTGTACATGAGGGAATGCAAATAAACACAAAAAACTCTACTCGTGCACTTTTTACCCACCTTTGAAGAAATTTCAGTCATTCAATTTGAGTGTTAGAAAAAATAGAAAATATATACAGAAATAAAATAAAGTTATATATAATCTGTAGTATTTATTTGTGTGCGTTGTAGTAGAACAAATTTGAAATGTCAAAGAATAGCATAGTAAGAGTAGTAAAATGACTTGACTTCATTGTCATAACCACTAGTAATACTCACTGCTGACCAAACGGGGGCGACACAATACAGCATTTAAACTGTCTTTTTACATAGAGTACAGAGCAGTTTATTGATAGAATTATTCAAGGCATTGCTTATAAAAGGGCAGGTAAGGAACAAGTATTGACAGCAGAAAGTGTGATTGTGTGAAGTGTGATTTGGCAACTTACTCCTCTTTGACTCAACAGACCAAAGAAAGTTCATTTGATATTGGCCCCTCAAATGCAGCACACACACATATTGGGGCTCAAAGAGCTAAAAACCCTTCAATATAAGACTGATGCATATGGGTGTTTCCAGAGAAGAGCCCGGCTGTGACTGCATTTCAAGGGTGAAGACTGGCCAAATATAACCACTCAATCAGGCCCCCATTATGAAGTATTCCCATATAAAACAAGACTGAAGATAAGCATACACATGACCGTGCTTGCTCTGAGGCCAGTTAAAGCTGCTATTACTAAGAAATAATTATTAGCAGCATTAAAAATATATATTGTTAGAGCTGTGGCACAGTGGTTAGTTAACATAATATGAAGAGCCTAAGGAGTTATGATATGTTTCACATACCAATTCTGGTCCCCTCTCACTTGTCCTGTAGAGGCAAAAACCCCTTAAACTTATTATATCTCTATAATGGTGATCTATTATGTGACTGGACAGCTGAACGCAAGCCTTTTTTATTGATGTTTGCAGATGTTACTCTGTTAGTTAAAAAGTTATTCCATATAGCTTAAAGGAAGATAAGGAACTAGGTGAGCTCACATACTGTATGCCTCAAACCTCTAAATTATCTAGTGCGATGTTCAAGCTGTGAAGTCAATATTCCTATATGCCAGAAAATACAAATAAAATACATTATAACAATAAAAAGTGCCCTAGTAAAAAAAGTAATATATTTCAAATACATTTATTTCATACTAAGTATAGTTCAAATCTATTACATCGCTCTAGACTTACTGAAATAAAAATTATAATTAAACTTTGTTTGGAGTACTACTTGTGCACAATGCACATTTCTTAATATTAAGCCTAAAATGTGTTTTAACATCACTATTGATGAGGACTGTATGATCTTTGAATAATATCGGTCTTTAAATGCAAGATATTTAAAGTGTACCTAAAGTATATTTGCAATAGTTCCACTTTAGCACAATCAAATATACTTCAGTATATCTTTAGTTGGACTTCAGCACTACTTCCGTACAAATAAAGTGCATTAAGTACAAAATTAGCAGACTTTACGTATACAGTTTAGTATACTAAAAGTACAACTGCAGTTAAAAAATAAAAAAACTGTATTTTTTTTATTAAGTACATAAATATGTAAATGTATTCGTAGTATACTAAGCATGAAATAAATGTATTTCAAATACATTTTAGTATGTTTATTTTTCACTAGGGTGAAGTGTGTTGTCAATTGGTCACTGATGGGCACAGAGATGAGGAAAACTGTATTTCTTGAAAGCAAAAGGCACTATGAACAAACCTTACATTCTAAACACAGTGTCTAAATATAATGCATCTGCTTGTGTGGGAAAGGTTTTCAACTTTGCTGTAACTACAGTATTCAAATTTGGCAACTCACCACATGGTACAATATTACAACCAACAAAAAACAAGAACTGGGATCTTAATAAGATTATAGCCACAAAATCACGATCCTTGGGGATGTATGCACATTTTTGTGATTGAAGCAATCAGCTGCAGGCCCTTTTCAACATGCATCGGTATGCATCTATGTGCCATTGCGGAGTGGATTCTTTCAAGGCACTTCTACCACAGTAAAGAAGTATAGAGCTTAAGTGTGGAGAAATACAGAACAATAGAATAGAAAGTATAGCTGTTTCAAAGCAACTAAGGTCTTTTGTAGGAAGTTTCACTTTTAATGTGGTTTCATTTTATCCTTCAAGCTATTCCTCTGACAGTGATGAGGAGGGAAGGAATGTGTCACTTCTTGCCCACATCAGCAGTCAGCAGCTGAACATCCAATCTGAGGCTAAACCAGACATGCAGTCTTGGTTTGAGGCTTAAAAGTGGTTGGCATTGGGAAACCACCAAGCATTAGACAAGATCTGTTTGCAGTTGAGTAATATACTAACAGCATACTTTTCTAAAGTCTCCCACCAGTTATTGAATGCTATCAGTCTGGTGAAGATTTCCCACATATTTTCAGTGGAAGACAAACAAATGAACAGACAAGCAAATGAGCAAAACAATCTCATAAAATTATTTTATGGAGTGACCTGGGATCTCAACCATGACGTCGGGGGCCACTAGGGGGCCTCAGCAAAGTTCCAGGTTGACTTTATTTAAATTAATAAACTGCTATTAATATATTAAAATAATCATTAACACTTTACAATACGGGCCCGATTAGTCAGTGTTAGTTAATTCATTAATATCAACTAGAATGAGCAACACATTTGTTACAGTGTTCATTAATCTTTGTTAACATTACTTAATAAAAATACATGTGCATTATTAAATCATGTCACTGTAGCTCAGGTCCATTAAATATTAGTAGACAACTTTTGATTTTAATAATGCATTAATGTTGAAATTAACATTAAGTAAGATTAATAAATGCTTTAGAAGTATTGTTCGATGTTAACAAATGGAACCTTTTTAGTAAAGTGATACCAAATAATCTAACTCTAAATTATTTTTCCTGAAAACATACAGTTCTTGAAACTTCTATTCATTAATATCAACTAGAATGAGCAACACATTTGTTACAGTGTTCATTAATCTTTGTTAACATTACTTAATAAAAATACATGTGCATTATTAAATCATGTCACTGTAGCTCAGGTCCATTAAATATTAGTAGACAACTTTTGATTTTAATAATGCATTAATGTTGAAATTAACATTAAGTAAGATTAATAAATGCTTTAGAAGTATTGTTCGATGTTAACAAATGGAACCTTCTTAGTAAAGTGATACCAAATAATCTAACTCTAAATTATTTTTCCTGAAAAACATACAGTTCTTGAAACTTCTGGAATAACAAAATGAATCATGGTTAACTGAATCTGCTCTTTTGGCTTGGGCCTGAAAGGAACCAACGTGCAACCACCCACAACACTCTATCAAGTTAGCAACTGCATAGCCATGTGCTAATAACCATTCAGAACACCTTAGCAACCATACAGCAACACCCTGGTAACCATCCACAACATCCTGACACAGGAGTGTCCAGTCCTGCTCCTGGAGGGAGTTTAGCTCCTACACGCCAGCACAGAAGTTGCTAGAAATCCTGAAGTCCTTGATCAGCTGGTACAGGTTTGTTTAATTAGGTCTGTAGCTAAACTCTGCAGGAAAGTGGCCTTCCAGAAACAGGAACTGACATGGATTGGTGACTTCAGCATGGGCAACATACATTTTCTTCAGAAAACATAGAAATCTAGTTGTTTCATTCATGCTTAGTGGTGTGATCGGACGATTGTTCTGATGATTTGAACTGCATTCCACTAGTAAATGCTCTGGACAAGCAGAAAGCCTTAAAAACATTATAGTGCTCTTCTCTACTACTGCAAGGCATTTCAAGATTGTGATCTGCTCTCATCTGTCTCCTTCACACACCGCTTAATAGGGTTTCAACTTGTATACACCAATATTAACAACACGAAGGTGGAAAAAATGACTTCCAGCCAAATTAGCATGCACTAGACTGCTTCGTTTGTGGCACAAATCCCACCCCTCACAATGGACACAATAGAACACATTCTGCCTTTCTAAGCCACCCAGTCTTACTCGCCTGGCTAGCGAGCATGCACCTCACTTCCTGTTGGAACGGCCAACAGAATCCATGAGCCAACAGATTCCCCCGGCTCAGTACTGTTGGCTCTGAGTATTTGGTAGGAACCATTGTTCGTGGGCAGTGAGGCTCAGGCGTGAATTTACCTGCCGCGCCGTGTGTTCATCGGGAGCGGTGATGGAAGCAGCTTTAGGAAACATCAAAAAGTGGCAGGGTGCGGACTGAGTGATTCAGCCATGATCACCAAATTTCTCTGAGTGCACCACCCCTCCTGTAGAAGCGAAAGAAGCAGCAGTGCCAGGCAGACAGCAGTGTGCTCTGACTCAGCAGTCTTTCTCTTGTTCAAAACCCCACAGGCATGCAAATGTAATATATGAATGAGTCACGGTGTGTTTAAGTGTGCGTGCAACATTTATAAACAGCTGTGCATTTAATGCTGTAATGGTTTTATGTGAGACCTTCATTTTAAAATATCTACTTTAAAGCTTTCTGGAAACGTTTACCTGGTTTGTTTATCATCTCTAGGTCTAATTAATGTATTCTGTGTGTTTCTGTGCATGTTTGGATGAGATTGATTGATTGATTTATCGATTTTGGTCCAGCATTAAATGCTCTCTCTCTCTATATATATCCATGGTGATCCATGTCATGAGAGTATACAGCCAAAAGACTATGAAACTAATATTTAAAAACAAGAAAGCACCTACAAATAATAATAAAAAAAAATACTATGAAAAAATAAATAAAAACAAGAAGAAAGCACCTTCAAATAATAATTAAAAATAATAATAAAATAACAGATGTGACAATAGCTACTTGCATTTAGAAGTTACACTTTCCATTTAACAATTTTGATAATAAAATGTTATTAGATTCTGGAATTACGGAATAAAGTTGTACACAAAATACAAATAGGAAAAAAAGGCTGCCAGAAAAAGCTTATCACAAGTTTCAGTCGTATCAAACATCAATGGCTGTATATTTTCCAAACAAAATATGTGTGCGTTATCCATGACAAAGACATTTAGACATAAAGACTCCATGAACTATGTGTATGTAATAACAATGCTAGAGGCAAAGAACGAAAAGGATTAAGAAGAGAGATCGAGAGAGAGAGCATTGCAAGCATTACACAGTGTTTTGCAGTCTACCAGCATACAGGTAATGGGATTTCATTGCTGTAACCTCATATCAGATTATACATCTGAAATCAAGTGCCAACAATATTATCATATATTGTTATATGTACGGCTCTATTGCATATATGCTGGCATGTATACATATATGATGCATTAAACCCACATCCCTTTCACTATGTAAGTGTTACAAGTTCTATCAACATTCATTTTTGCCCTCATACTTGCATATGATTTCCAGTAGGGGACAGTCTTATTTCCATAGATACAACTGATGTTCATGCAAAGAAAGTGTGGTTAATAACTAAGACACTTACTAACAACTTCAACCTGTTAGATCAAGACATCACCGCAAAGGTCAAAGGTCATGTTGGGGTCTTTGTGGAAATGACCTCTCACCTCCTTTCATCTTATTATAAATTATTATGTTTTAGAACAACACCAAAGACAAGGATACAAAACAAACAGGAAGTGTAAATATTTTACATCTGGATATAACATTATCGGTTTTGTTAATCTAATCTGTGAGAGGTAACACTCAAACACACCTGGTCAGTCTAAACAAGTAGGCTAAGGATTGTTTTCACTCTGTTGGTTAATTCCTCTAGATCTGGATCAACACACGACACCTAGCTGTTCACAGTACGTTTGCTTACATGCATTTTAAACGTTAGATTTTAGTCAGACTAAAACATGAATTCATCATATAAATGCTTTAGTCTTTTAGACTGCTTTAGTGCCTTAGACTGAAATCATGCCAGTCTTGTAGCTCTAATTTTGCATGTTAATTGGACTACAATTGGCCTCAGAGACAGAGGTGACAGACAACTACGCAAAAACCTGCTGTAGTATGATTATAACAACTGAGGTTTTAATTATTGGACCAAAAACCTCAGCATGTAATAACCTAGAACACTGTCTAACACTTGATGGCTGCCATGACAGAAACTAGGTGTGCTATTTGATAGCAATCTTTCCTTTAAAAACCATGTTTCTAGCATTTGTAAAACTGCATTTTTCCATCTTAAAAATATATCTAAATTACGACCAATCCTCTCAATGTCAAATGCAGAAAGGTTAATTCATGCGGGGGGGCAGATCCTTTTCCTATTTAGCACCCAAACTCTGGAATAATCTCCCTAGCATTGTTCGGGAGGCAGCCACACTCTGTCAGTTTAAATCTAGATAAAAGACCCATCTCTTTAACTTGGCATACACATAATACACTATCGCATTTCTATAATTCAAACTGCTCAATGTGACTTTGCTGCAGCCGGGATTTGAACTGCTGGTTTTGTATGGACAGAGGAGAACTGGCCCCCCGACTGAGCCTGGTTTCTCCCAAAGTTTTTTCTCCATTTCTGTCATCGATGGAGTTTTGGTTCCTTGCAACTGTCGCCTTTGGCTTGCTTAGTTGGGGACACTTGACGGATTGCCCAGACACTACTGGAAGAGAACTGAACGGGATGATGATATCACTGAATCATCAATGAACAGACTTTAGCTGAAAAATTACCCTGTTATTGTCTTCTTGCATTATTGACAATAGGGCTGCACGATAAATTGCATTGAGATTTACCGCTGATTACAGAACCGGCGTTTAACACTGTAAAGCTGCTTTGACACAACCAGTATTGTATAAAGTGCTATACAAATAAAGGTGACTTGACTTATAACTGTGCATGTAAACGCACTTACTGATGCATGAAACAGCTATGGATTGTGTGCCTCATGCATGTCTCTGTCTAGTCAAACCGTCTGTAGCCTAAACACATACACTCTTAAAAATAAAGGTGCTTCACGATGCCATAGAAGAACCTTTTTGTCTAAATGGTTCCATAAAAAACCTTTAACATCTGAAGAACCTTTCTGTTTCACAAAAGGTTCTTTGTGGCGA
>NW_015557123.1:189055-189833 GCF_001515605.1 Sinocyclocheilus anshuiensis | reverse complement strand
AACCAAAAATGGTTCTTCTATGGCATCGCTTGAAGAACCTTTTGAAGCACCTTTATTTTTAAGAGTGTAGCTCACGTTTGGATTGTGGTTGTATTTGAGGCAGACCTCTCTAAAAGAAGAGCAAGGTACAGGGATGAAACGGATAACAAAAAAGGGGGAGAAAACAGTACATCTGTGCGTTTTTTATGTGATTTTTTTTTCTCCTGTACACTATAAAAGCTGAAAATGTACAGCTGTTACCTAAATGAAATGAAAATTCTGCCATAAAAACTATTGATACTCATGTCATTCCAAGCCCATAAGACCTTAATTTATCTTCGAAACACAAATGAAGATATATTTTATGAAACATTTGAAACCTTTATGTCCCTCCATTGAAAGTCCATTCCATCAAAACTTTGATGCTTCAAAAAGTTAAAGAGATTGTAAAAAAGAATGTTTGTAAAATATCCATATGAATCAGGTAGTTTAATTCAAGTCTTCTAAAGAGACACAGTCACTATGAGACAACGCTTCCCCGCCATTGACAGAATTTTCCGGCTTTCTGTGTTTTCACTGGTGTACGGTAGGAGGCACTATCACGCATCTTCTGAAAGAGTATTGAACTAGAGGTCTAACTAGAGGTCTGCCATGGGACCCGACCGGATTTTTTGCGCCGCAGGATTAAATTCCCAAATAAAACGCGGTAGCGGTCGGTAACTCTGGTGTAATCTGAACGGGAGCGGGCGGTCTAACAATATCCCGTTCCCGACGTCCATTTAGAACAGCATATCTGCGC
>NW_015557123.1:188460-188643 GCF_001515605.1 Sinocyclocheilus anshuiensis | reverse complement strand
TTCTCTGACACTTTTTTCCTACTGTGTTGCATAAAATATTAAACGAATTTTGTGTCTTAAGATAATTCATATCAATTCAAATCAAAGTCAATAAATTCAAGACTCGTGACAAGACGAATAAAATAACACAATTTTGTGCAGACTACACTTTTATTTGTCAGCCTAGCTCTCTTTCAGTAGCGG
>NW_015557123.1:178877-187393 GCF_001515605.1 Sinocyclocheilus anshuiensis | reverse complement strand
GGACAGCGGGTGAACAAAGAGTGAATATATAGCGGGAGCGGGTGGGTGCGGAATAGAGCCTTGAGGGAGGGGGACTAAAAAAACAGTCCTGCACAGACCTCTATATTGAACGTCTGGATCAAAACATGGCGAAGAAGCAGCAGAAAAAAGCGATCGCATATGTAAGCAGATGCATATGTAAAATAACACAATCAACAAAGATTAATCATTATATAAATCAAAACTGCCTAAAGTTACCGAGACCGTGCAAGATTTGGATGTGTTGATGGAAGTGATAGACTTTTGATCATCCTTGTGAATCTGATCCAGATGTAGTCCTTTACAAAAACACGATTTTCTCAGCTTTTTGTTCCAAATGTTGCTTTTTTCATGAAACTTACCAACATTCAAGTGTTGATAAAAGACTGCATGAAGATAGAATAAAACAGGTTGTCTTGTTTGAAAGCAGAGGCTCTGTTCTTTGTTTTGACATATTGCATGTTCAGATATTCATACAACAAAATATTCTGGGTGCCATTAAACTTTTGTGAAAACGATCAAAAATGCTGGCGGTGACTGGAAACTCTTTTAAAAAACGCTGGTGGGGAAAGAGTAAAAAATATCTTAATTAATTTAAAAAAAAATTAAAGTATTATGGGTTTGAAACCACATGAGACGTGACAACAGAATTTTGGGGGAACTGCCCCTTTAAGTAACATGATCTGACCCTCACAAATGACTTTTGTGTATCTTAATGAAATCAAGTTGTTTCAGTCATATTAAATATTATGTACAATAATTGTATAAATAATTTGACTTCAATAAATCCAGGTACATTAGCTGTCACCACATGAGGTACATTTTTATGTAATGAAAACATTTCACAGTGTACTTCAAAAAGGACTTATTTAGAATAATATTTATCTTCCGAGACTGTACTGGTGCAGTGTTTAATGAACACACACACACACACACACACACAATACTTCATAATCAAGATAATAAACATTTAAACCCTTCCCTTGAAAAATAAGTCGGTCCTTTTCTATCTATCTGGCACATTAATCAATTAGTAATCAGTTCTGATCATCTCAGTATGAAATCAAAGAAAGAGAAAAGGACGCATACATCAGCATAAACAGACACACAATACACAAATGTATCTGATTCACTGCAAGTATTTACGTGTTGAATATTTATTGTCTGCTGTGATATCTGGGATAAAATACTTGTGATAAGACTAATGTAGTGTATAATGCCAGAAATAAAGCACATTGTACATTATATTACACACTATGTGCAGTGCATCCCTGCTTTTGGACAAAGTGTCTTTTAATAATCTTAATCTTAATCTTAATCGAGACTAAATCAAGTGGACAGACTGAGTCAGGGTGGCTAAAGTGGTCACACATGCTCTGCACACATGAAAGCCAGTGTTGCTTTTCTTTGGCTGCTCTTAACCCAACCATTATGTCAGCATCGTGCAACCTCTGACCTGTCTGGAATCGGATGTTATTGGTTCAAACGAGACCAGTATGGGCACCTGTTTTTGTTGGGTGGCTGACCAAAGAAGAACGCTCTTTTAAGATGGCTCATCATGGCTGATGTTTGTCTTTAAGGAGTGCTCTGAGATGGCTGGAAACAGATGCTTCAGGAATGGCCTCATGCTGGCAGGTGTATTCCTTTGACGTATTTGTCCGAGAGCTACAGTGGTTATACTTTCTATGAAGCTCCACGTATTCTTGACATCAGACAAAACATGCCTTCAATAACTTGCAAGTTAGTTTTTAAAACAGCAATATCTCCACTTTGAAATTAATCAGAGATTATTTCTAGAATGTTCTTAACACCGATTTACAATTTAATTACATTTTCTATAGTTTTTTTTCAAAATTATGGCATTACATTATCACTTACTACCATGTGTCAACAGAGCACAACTCAATACTTTGTGCACATTAATATACACACTACTGTTCAAATGTCTGGGGTCAGTAAGATTTTTTTTTAAATAACTGCAAGGATGCATTAAATTGATCAAAAGTGACAGTAAAGACTTTTTGCATTATGAAACATTTCTATTTCAAATAAATGCTGTTCCTCTGAACTTTCTATTCATCTATTCAACTTTCATATTCATCATTTTTTCCCCACAAGTTTTCCACAAAAATATTAAGCAACACAACTTTTTACAACATTGCTAATAATGAGAAATGTTTATTGAGCAGCAAATCATCATATTAGAATGATTTCTGAAGCATCATGTGACACTGAAGACTGAAGTAATGGCTGATAAAAATTCAGCTTTGCAGAGATAAATTATATTCTAAAATGTATTCAGAACATTCCTTTAAAATTGTGATAATATTTCACAAAATTACTGTTTTACTGTATTTTCGATCAAATAAATGCAGCCTTGGTAAGCATAAGAGACTTTTCAAAAACATTAAAAATCTTACAGACCCCAAACATTTAAACAGTGTATATATCAGGGTTCCCACTCTTTCATGAACACCAGATTCAAGGACTTTTCCACCAGCAGGTGGCGGTAAGTCACTGATTTTTACCACTGAATCATTCATTCAATTGATTCGTTTGAACAGCTGATTCATTCAGGAATGAAATCTTTATGAATGGGTAATCATGAATCACTGACTCACTAGATTCGTTCAAAAACGCACTTTCATTCATGAATGAAACTCGACTGTGTTTGCTTTTAGAGATGCGCAGCGGCTCAGCTGTTACTATATTTGGAACTATTTTCGTTGATGCAATATATACAATAAGACAATAAGGATGTTTGCGGGAGCGTGACACACACGTTGCGGGAGTAGGCGGTAATGCTCAGAAATTCAGCGGGAGCGGGCTTAAGAAAACTGTCCTACTCAGGTCTCTAGGCTGCGCGTCAACACACAAGTTTTTTTTTTCGCGCTCCCCCATCTCCACCCCCAATCATTAGTGCCGCTTGTTCGGTCTTTGACAGAACACATAGGACAATTTTTAAATGGCGCCATAAACAAAATGTATTTCAAATTACTTCAAGCACTTTCAAGGACCTATGTTTGTTTTCAAGTACTTTCCAGGCTTTGAATTCATATGTCTGAAATTCAAGTACTTTCAAGAAGCGTGGGAACCCTGATATATTGTATATATATTAAACTATTTGCAGTAGCTTAGAAAAACAAAACGTTTCATACATGTGACATACAATATATGTTCACATGAAGCAATGTGCCCCACTGGTTAGCTTTAACTTTCACATACCTTGCAGCTAGGTTTGCATAGGGTTTCACCAAGCAGGTATGGGAGTTTCTATGTATTAAATTTCAAATTCTTTGTGGTGGTTTACAATATAGGAAAAAAATGGTCCTAATGTATGTGTTGTTAAGGTGAGTCAAGTAAAGACTGCTCTCTCTTTATCCCTTCAACTCTGTCACTAGGCGCGTTTCCATTACCCTTCAAATTGCGCAAATTGAAATTGCGAATTGAAAATACGCCTAATGGAAACGCGTCAATTTCGCAAAAACGGCCATATATCGCAAAAAAGTTTTTACGCTCGCATGAGGTGGTTTTTCAGGCAATGCGAAAAAGGAATAGGCTAATTCGCAAAACTGCAATGGAAACGGCTTTTTCGCATTTACAGGTCACATGGCGTATGTAAAAAGTCATATGATCATTCTTCAATGTACTATAACCTCCAAGAAACACTTCATAAGTGGCCGCACTCCAGTATGGGGCTTTCCCTTCCATTAATGCTTAGACAATTTACACTGCACACGTCTACTGCACACGTCTGCGGTGCAGTGTGGCTCTGATACGGCCACTGAAGCTGATTACGGCCACTCAATGCTTGTGTTTATGTTTTTATACAGTCTATGGTTTATTCCAGCCGCGCCACGCACGTTTCTGACGCGGCTCTCTTTGCTGCTTGTGTAAAGATACACGCAAAAGCCTCCTTTGAATAAATATAGCCAAAATCCCACCAAAATCCATTGCCATGACTTGCAGCTCAATGCAGCTCAATTCAGACTTGACACTGTGCCCACTTTGAGTCAGGGCTGGGTGCATTGAGTTGCAAGTGTTCAGACACTGACAGAGCAAGGCCTACTGGGTCACGAGGTCTCTGTCATGGGTAGACTGATGTTAAACAACTTGCATTATCCGTTTGCACTAATGCAGTGGGTTTATGCTGCATACTGTATTAACTACGCTTGACTGCAGCACCAAACATACATGTCAAACCCTGAGTGTATCACTAAAATGATGACTCAGAGCCTCCTCCACTTCCTCCACACTAGATACTGAAATTAAACTAGCAGACTAAAGCGAGTGGAAAAATCCTGTTCTTTCTTTTAAGGTTCTTTATCGTCGCTCCTGCCTTTGGAAAACCCTGCATCACTTAAAATAAATCATGTTGTATGCATGTGTCAATGTTTATATCAGAAACGGAGGTGGCAACTTTTCCCTCTGTCTGTCCTTCTGCTAGTTTAATAAGCATTTGTGGTTCCAAATAGCAAAACAACCACTGATTTCTCAAGATTATGTCTTATGACTGACATGTAGGTCACATGGAAATCATTCAGGTGGCTATGAGTGGTATGTGTGTGCTCATGCTCATTAAAAATATCTCTCATCTTGTAGGTATGAATGGAACACAAATAACCATAAATCTGACCTCGAGAGCAGTTCTGTCTTGTGTACCAACATCTTGGCAAGCTCCAGGGAAGATGGAACGGATGTGGTATGATGCTCTTGCATTCTGAGTACGTGTGTGCATGTCTGTTTGTTTTGTGTGTGTTTGTGAAGCAGCTGTTTACTCTCAACTCTCAACAGGAAAAACAGAAAAAATGCATAAAAAAGGCAAAAGGCGAATTAACATGCCAAAAAATTTTTAATGGTGCACTACATTACTGTCACATGGTCAGATGACCTTACATGGTGGCCAACATCAGGGGCACCATGCTTTTGCATGCAGAAAAACAAGAGCTTCATCTCATGTGAATGTATTCATTTCTTTATGAAAAAAAAAACTTTAAAATGGACAAAAAAATTTTTAAATAAACATTTTAAAAAAGAGTCGTTCATGACCACGTTTGTAATAAACATCATAGGGAGGTTTAAGATTTGAGACACAATATACACAAGAACTCACACTGTATTAACTTTTATCAGTCATCTTTTCAGTCTTAGGTTTTAATCTGCGCCATTTAAAAGTACATTATTAACCAGTAACACAGCTTGTCTGTGTATTTATGGTTTGTGAGTGTTAGTGCACTGTGGTTTGACCAGCATCACATGTGCCTGATGAATCACTGAATACCGATATTTGAGAAAGTCATCAAAATTAAATTATGTTGTGTGCATGTGTGTTAAAATGATGATGCTTATTTCAGACCTTGGTAATGGTAAATGTATCATGGTAATAATAAATTAATGAATATTAAAAATACTCTCCAAAAACAAAAAAAAAGACACTTTAAAAACACTTTGCACAATCATTCCTGCTATCTCATTCCGATCTCTCACTGCATGCCTTTCTATGATAACAATTCATGTGCATTTGTGCATAACAGCATCAAAATGCACACACCATTCAAAAGTATGGGGTCAGTAAAATTTCCAAATGTTTTTGAAAGAAGTCTCTTATGCTCACCAAGGCTGCAATAATTTGATCAAAAGTACAGTAAAAAGGGTAATATAGTGTAATATTACTGCATTAAAAAAACATTTTTTTAAATAAATAAATAACATTAACATTTTTAAATAAATAAATAGCATTAACGTTAAATAACAGTATTTTAATATGTAATTTATTCCTGTGATGGCAAAGCTGAATTTTCTACAGCCATTACTCCAGTCTTCAATGTCATATGATCCTTCAGAAATCATTTTAATATGATGATTTGGTGATAATCCCCCTACCCCAAGATTCTGTAATGAATAGAAAGTTCAAAAGAACAGTATTTATTTGAAATATTTATAACAATGTAAAACTCTTTACTGTCACTTTAGCACAATGTAATGCATCCTTGCTGAATAAAAGCATTAATTCCTCTAAAAATAAAACCTTACCCACCCAAAAAACTTTGAACAAACTTTGAACCACGGAGTATTTTCCAAAGACCAAAGAAATGTCGTGGTCTTTTTAGAAAGGTTTTCATTAAGCATTTCTAGAGAGATACAGTTCTGTGATTATGTGCAAATATTAATGTATGTTTTTGAAAGACTTTGCTGTAAACAGATCCGTTAAATCAACAACCATCAGCTGACTGGGTGTCAGTGAGCAGGACTCAACAGTGGCCTGGATAAACTCCAAAGTCATTCCAGTTCAGAAGACATGTCTTCTTGGCAAACACCCTTGTCTCTCACTCCTGCACAGTGCCTCACATCTCTGTGATTGGCACCCTTAAGTGGGCTGAAACGCTATATCTACGGGGTATGAATATTTCTATTCCCGCTCTTGATTAAAGCATTGTAAAGACTTGTACTTTACCAAATAACCTCTCTTGCACTGCATAACCTTTTGCCAACAAGTCTATTAAGTGGGAATAAATAGCTTAGATTCAAAGTGTGCAAAGAAAATATTTTCCTTAATAGTTTTTAGAATAAAATGTGAACATGACAATGCATTTAATTGTGATTTGTTTTTCAGGTCTAATCTTCAGACCCTACTGTGTACTCTTATTTTACAAGCACTCAAATCAGATGTGTTTGTTCAGTCAGTGCTATATCTGGTTTATGCATTTGTTGCTATAGCAATGAAGTAGGCGTTAATGCAGTGCCAAGTGACTTTCTTCTAAAACAACTGAAAGCGACAAGCGGAAAATGGAAATTTTGCCTCATGTTCCTCATGAGGTGCATGGGAAAACGTGCCTGGTGATGATCTGGAATAGCTTTGTAAACATTAAAAATGTCATGTGTCTTTTGTGGTGTTCAGGCTAAATAAATTAAACTGACTTGTGTTAATTGTGCCTAAAAATCAGATTCCAGCTATTAGTGAACAAAGCCTATGTTTTGTGATTAATATAGCAAATGGAAGTCACATGAGTGATGTGGGCGTGCCCAGCGATGCAACAAAGTTAAGAAAAGTTTAACTTATTTCTTGTCAAAATACAATGGCATTCTATTTCAAATTGCAATATATCTCATTTGTGATCAGACTGTTGACAAGCTATGACCAGTTAACGACCAACTAACAGTACAGTGACCTTGTGACCTCCAGCGGTATGTGTGAACAAGGTATTTGAGACAGTTTCATATCAGTTTGAACAATGAACTCTTGACTGTGTGACCTGCTTTCTGTTTGTTCTTGAGCTCTGTTTCTATATCTAGTGTCAATGAGATTGCACTAAGAATAAAATAGAATAATGTTTGAAATCTATGATTGAAACATAAAAAGAAAGATATGAATGTCTAGACATACGTTTCTCAGTTAATGTTTCTTCATATATCTACCTGAGACATGAGAGATCTGTTTGTGTGTGTGTGTGTGTGTGTGTGTGTGTGTGTGTGTGTGTGTGAGTGAGAAGGCACGTGCAGGTGTTTGCAGCTCTGAAGGTAAATTTGCAGTTAACAGTGATGTATGATCAGTGTTGGGGAGTAGCTAGCTACATGTAGCGACGCTACTAGCGTAACTACATTTTTCAGTAGCTTTACAGTAGCGACGCTACTTTTAAAACAGTGTAGCTTTTCCTGTAGCTAGCTACTTTTTCCAGCAAGTAGAGGTGTAGCGCGACCAAACGCTACATTCCGTTTTGCGTTCTGACGAGTCGCGAGCCTGTAATGCACTGAAGCAGCGCAGCGTCTTCTTCTGACGAGATCACAAACTAAATTTGTTCATTACCGCCATCTGTTGTATTGCAAAGGGTATACAGGAGTGGATAATTCACATGAATCAACTGTAATTTACACAAAACAAAGATTAAAATGCGGTCTACGTCAAAGACTTAAAGCACATACAAGAGGTGAATAATAGCCTTTTTAAACTGATACATTTTTCTTCTTTGTTGTACTCCAGATCAAATGTCTATTTTACAATGATGAACGGTCATAATATAATCTGTCCCCCCACAGTTTTGTAATGAACAATAATCGAACAGAAAATAAAATCACGATATAGTAATGTGTGCTTATCATTTGGCAAAGGATGGTTGCGGCGGGGATTCACGCAAAGCGCAGTGTTCACGCGTTCAGCTGATGACTGACGTCTCTATTCACAGTCAGTAAATACCGCATGTGCTGTGTGAGTTTAACTTGCTTATTTTATGACTCCTCCATATCCAGTTTAAGTTGCATACATTTTGTTCTTGCATTGATGTTACGTTTGTAGCAATATACTAATATAACTGTTTAACTATACAGTATTTTATTATTGTGTGTATTGAATAGTTTACAAAATCAAATGTTTGGGACACTTTTCCAAGCCATTTCAATGACAAAAAGTGTCCCAAACATTTGATTTTGTAAACTATTCGATACACACAATAATAAAATACTGTATAGTTAAATAGTTATTTTAGTTATATTAGTATATTGCT
>NW_015557123.1:176606-178030 GCF_001515605.1 Sinocyclocheilus anshuiensis | reverse complement strand
CGCAGTGTTCACGCGTTCAGCTGATGACTGACGTCTCTATTCACAGTCAGTAAATACCGCATGTGCTGTGTGAGTTTAACTTGCTTATTTTATGACTCCTCCATATCCAGTTTAAGTTGCATACATTTTGTTCTTGCATTGATGTTACGTTTGTAGCAATATACTAATATAACTGTTTAACTATACAGTATTTTATTATTGTGTGTATTGAATAGTTTACAAAATCAAATGTTTGGGACACTTTTCCAAGCCATTTCAATGACAAAAAGTGTCCCAAACATTTGATTTTGTAAACTATTCGATACACACAATAATAAAATACTATATAGTTAAATTGTTATTTTAGTTATATTAGTATATTGCTACAAACGTAACATCAATGCAAGAACAATCCAATCAAATCAACCTGAATTCACCCTACTCTTTGAAATCATGATTGCATTACAGTATGTTGTTTTAAACCCCAAATATTTTACTTATAACTTCATTATAATTCTTCATTAATAATTATTTAGTTATTTGTCATGTTAATTGTAAAAAAAATGAATAATAATAAAAAAATGTAAAGTAGCTTCAATGTACTTTTTGATAGTAACTTGTAGTGTAGCTAGCTAGAATGTATCTTAACTACTTTAATTTACGAGTAGCTTGTAGCTGGTCAAGCTACAGTTTCAGAGTAGCTTCCCCAACACTGTGTATGATATACTGGATGAGGTCAAGAGAGTGTTATGAACAGTCTCAACACTGGCAAACAGAGATGCTCATTACTCACCCTGCTACCCTTTAATGGCAAACACGGGCATGGTCCACTGCAGTCCCGGCCTGCACATGGCTCCTGAAGCTTTGATCCCTGAACACACAAAAAGACACAGAAAGACAAGATTAAATCATGTACTACTGTCAATGTCATACGTCAGTACAGTACAAAGACAACTGTACTCTGAAATGACTGAGAAGTTAAACAGAGATTACATCATCCATCAATGTACATTCTCTTTTCAAAACTGCAATGAAATTATATGAGCATCTATTACTTCTCAGTATTTGTGAATGTGTGTAACAGCAACAAGTTGTAGCATAGTTTGTGAAAGTGACTTTCAGTCAAGGATTGATCTGTTTGTCTCCCTGCAGGCTAGTGAAGATCACCTGCACAGCAGAAAAAGGTATGTGATCTCACAGAGGAACAAAAGACAAAACCCTGCTCTGGATTTTAGCCTCTGGTACAGCATACCAAAAGATCTACTTCACAAAAAATAAAAAAGAGGAAGACAGGGACTAGAGGTCATTCCATTCATACTGGCAAAGTCTCTTAGTTACCCTATACATCCCAATTGCTAAACCTAAACCTTCTTACTATAGAGCGCTCACACACACACACACACACACACACACACACACACACACACACACACACACACACACAC
>NW_015557123.1:169112-176588 GCF_001515605.1 Sinocyclocheilus anshuiensis | reverse complement strand
AATGTACATTCTCTTTTCAAAACTGCAATGAAATTATATGAGCATCTATTACTTCTCAGTATTTGTGAATGTGTGTAACAGCAACAAGTTGTAGCATAGTTTGTGAAAGTGACTTTCAGTCAAGGATTGATCTGTTTGTCTCCCTGCAGGCTAGTGAAGATCACCTGCACAGCAGAAAAAGGTATGTGATCTCACAGAGGAACAAAAGACAAAACCCTGCTCTGGATTTTAGCCTCTGGTACAGCATACCAAAAGATCTACTTCACAAAAACTTAAAAAAGGAAAACAGGGACTAGAGGTCATTCTGTTCATAGTACTGGCAAAGACGATTAGTTACCCTATACATCCCAAATGATAAACCTAAACCTTTTTACTATAGAGCGCTCACACACGCACACCACGTGCGCACGCACGCACGCACACACACACACACACACACACACAAAGATACATATGAGCTCTATTGTCCCCTCGCCCCATGCTGAGATCACATTCCAAAGCATGCTTGTTTCACCTTTCCTAATCATCTATCTCTTTCCAATGCTGTTTTTTTTTTCTCTGAAATCTCCCAACATACATTATTTATACAGTATTTTACTCTAATTTCATTACTACCAAATGTATGCTTCAAAAGTTTGGGGTTGGTAAAAGTTTTCTTTTTTTTTTAAGAAGTCTCTTATGCTAACCAATGCTGCAATTATTTGATAAAAAATACAGTAAAAACAGTAATATTGTGAAATATTATTACAATTTAAAATAACTGTTTTCTATTTGAATATATTTTAAAATGTAATTTATCCTTGTGATGGTAATGCTGAATTTTCAGCAGCCATTACTCCACTATAAACAGATTTTATTTAGAAAAAAAAACTTTATTATACAATAAGTGCCTTTAATTATATATTAAATTATACAGTAAATGCATTTAATGACGATTTTGATCAATTTAATGCACTAGCTGCACGATATATCGTTTCAGCATCGATATCGCGATGTGCACATCCGCGATAGTAACATCGCAGGATGTGCGATGTTTAGTAGGTCTATACTGATCGTTATATTTATACTGACTGTTTTCTTTGCTCACACACAGACACCAAGTCTACAACTGACGCGACAACTGTACAGAGATAACCATTTTTAAATAAATTTAGTAGCAGAGCTACTGCAAGCGATTTTTAGTGCTGGAAATCCATTTCCTTTGTTGAAACTTCCGCGTCATCAAGGAGAGCGCAGGTCACGGTTGCTTAGTAACGGTAGACACCACGAAAGCGCAAGCTCACGGCATCAGTTTACTGATGGGGATCGTGTCGCATCGCATCGCGCCACATCCAGTGTAGACAACATCACTGATTATAATGGGTTCTATTGTATTTTGTCGCGCCGCTCGCGTTCAGTGTAGACACAGTGAGAGCCACGCAGATGCACGTGAACACTGAATTCCATTCACTTCCGCTACTATTTGTGCCTGAAATGACACATATGCACGAAACTATGTCAAAATGCATGTCTCTGTAAGTATCCTTGTAAAAACAGTTGCTTATGTCTTACGTGAAGGTAAACAATTGAGAAAGAAAGAGGATAACAATTACAGCAGTTTAATGTCCCTGTTGCTTTCTGTGTCATGTTAATCAAACAACAAAACACATATAGAAAAATCACTTTTGTAGCTTTAACACAGATTTATTAGATTTAATTTATACAGTGAAGACTATGCAGTGTTATTTTACATTTGATTATTCAATTTCTGTACCTGCATACTGTTAGACTCGCCTTAAAAATACAAAGCACTGTTTATTTCATTTGTATCTTTGTTCTATTATATTTATCTATGCTTGTAATTTGTTTATTTCCTATGCTGATTTACTCACCTACAAAATCACCCCAATAATTGATTTTTTTTTCCAAATAGAGCTATTCAAGTCATCTGGTGATTTTGTTTTTCATATCGCAATATATATCGCAGAAAAACAAAATATCGCAATGTAAGTTTTTTCCAATATCGTGCAGCCCCAATTAATATTACTATCAAGTGTACTTGCTGCTGGTCTGTAGATATGGATCAAGGTTTTAATGTAATTATTTAGCTTATTCTTCATTTGCCACAAGAAAAAAAAAAACATTATATTGCACACATAAACATGTCAGATGTTTGTCAGATTCTACATAACAACATGTCCTTTCTTAACCTGTAGGACAAACTCTGTGAAATCCAATCCCGTATATTCAGCAGACCTGTGAATAATGTGATAAATGAAAGCTGCACAAACAAGGGTCTTTTAAGTGGTCATCTCCTGCTGGAGTTTAGAGGTCATTGGATAGCATTTCACTTTGATTAAAGGATGAAAAGGTGCAGACAAGAAGGGATGAGGGCCCCATGAGGCTTTGGACAGTGGACACTTGCCCAAAGGGTCAAGGGTGCTCAGACAGCCATCTAGAAAAAAACCTCAAAGGTCTTAAACTGATAACCAATCACAAAGGGCATGTGTGTACAGCGTCTGTGTATGTGTGTGTGTGTGTGTGTGTAGGTGATGTAAGGCCCCCTGTGAAACCTCACTCAAAACATCACATGACTCCACAAAGCCTACTTCTTTTCCAACTTGTGACCACATTCTTTCTGTGAGGTTTTGGCTCAGGCAAATAATGGAGGGATATAAAGAGAGTGAATGCAAGAGTAAGTGAATGAGTACAGATGAAAAAAATGGGGGTACATGAGAGGAAACCAGTAAAAAGTAGGTTAGAAAGTCGGGACTGCCCTGGACAGGCCTCGCCTCTCTTCTACTGATCTCCTGTTTACCACTAATTGCTCTGACAGAAACAGGCCACACAAATACTGCCTAAACAAAATACTGATTTTGTGCACTTTATTTACTGTACCAATATTTTAAATTGGCCTTTGAACTTAGCTTTATTGCATGGCAAAAAAAAGTGTTACCTTGCCAAAGCACTGACAGAGCCCACTGATCTAATGGCGTTGTTGAACGCTCCAAATGCAAACTTTGCATGCAACAATCAGGCAGCAATTGACAGCACTCTGATCTAGTGGCATACAGGCATCGTCAGATTGACAGTACTCTAGCCCAATAATGTTGGGGGTTCCAGTGGGGGCGGCAGTCATATTTCAGGGTGACCGTGCCACTCTTTATCACAACCCTGCTAAAAGTGCCAGTACGTGCGCTCATTGGCGCCCCTTCAGCTGGTGGCGCCCTAGGCGACCGCCTAGCTCGCCTATGCCTAGAAACGGCCCTGGGAGGGGGGGTGGTTTGGTGGATCATATATCACGCGAGACAAATCCTGACCAAATACAGCCTAGTGACCTTAGTCTGAATGCTGAAAAAGGCAGACACATACGCAAAACAATCCTGGAAGCCAAAGAATGAAAGATTTTGTTAAGACTGTACAAAACATAAGAATATGAGGCTGAAACAGAAATACAAAAATGTGTTTTCTATTATTATATTTTTGTGTATTTCTATTTTTTCTAAAATTGTTTCCCTACACTGTCTAATAATAATAATAATAATAATAATAATAATATAAGAAGATGCAAAGATATTCTTGAAATTTGACTGGTAGAATTAGATAAACAAGCTCCTCCAACATTTACATTTGGTCATTTTAACCTTGTCCCGTTTTTAATTTTCACAATTATTTTCTTTATTTTTTATTTATATCACCTTGGATATTTCCTTTCTGCACCATTACTACTAATTATACTTTAGCGGTACTGTAAAAGGTAACAATCGTGGCCAAAAAAAAAAGAAAAAAGAATGATACTGAATGTCAACATATTCGTTTACCTTGCATACTACCTTAATTTTTGTAAAACTTCCACAGAGAAATTCTACTAACTCTCCTATAACTGCAGAAGCATCATTATAACCTCAAAGTCAGGTAGATAGTTAAATGACACAAAAGCAGACGATCTGTGTAGACTTATGGGTCTTGAGTGGCACACGGGTACATATGGCGCAAAGTTAAGTGTCAAGTAATTATTCCATTCCAAAACTACTACCTGACAGATTAGAGCGGACAGCAGGTGGCAATGCAGAAAGGAGAGAAGGATAATCCAACACCCCTCAGATTTAAATAGCTGATCCTGTCCCTGTCGCCACCTTTGTCACCCTCTTTTCAGGATGCTTAACCCACCTGGTGGAGAAGTGAAAACATAAGCCATATATGTGAATCTAGGTCCCTCTCCTGTAAGTTAAGCAAACCTCCTCTACAAGGAGCAACAAGCCCCTCTCAATAGAACACCTTGACATTCCTTTGCAGCTTGTTCAGTGGAAATGAATTGAGCTATCTGGAGCTGGACAAAGAGTGCAACTTAAGACGAAATCTCCAAGCACACATATCCACACACACACACACACACACACACACACACTCGACCCTGCAAGCAAGAGGACAGGATCCATTTACACATTTTGCCAAAGAAATCAATAGGGGTCTTTCCTTCCTCCCCACAGTTTTCCTCCAAAGCAAAGCAGATTGACACACCTTAAGTGTGTTTGTAAATGTTATATATTACACCTCCTTACCTTAAGCCAACTGTTATATGCAAAGCATAATCCATAAAGTTTCAGTTATTTGCACCCACAACAAAAAATATATGGGTAGAATAAGATGAACCTGGCACATAAGGGTCAAATCGAGATTTCTGGTTTGTTTGTTTGTTTATTCATAGCAACTCAAAAAAAGCATATCATCATGACTGTGACTTGTGAAATCGGGACTGCTACGGCTGTATCGGGATGTTTGGTCATCCTTGGGTAACAAAACAGCATGCACAAACAAAGACCCCAAAAGGCTTACGATTCACTGGCATATGCATACATGTACACTTGAGAAACACAGAGGCCACGCACAGACTGAGAGAGGTTAACCTCCAGTTTCCTCTCAGGGTTTAGAGATGTTTGTCTGCTCACATTACCTCAATCATCTGCTGTCATCAATCACTCCACCCATATCAGTGCATGACAGCACAGAAAACATGATTGAAAAAAAAAAACACAGAAGAAGGGAAAGGATGTAAGAGTAAGAGAGCTTTATCTTGCTCTGCTGTGACTGATGAGCTCCTCTGACAGATGGCACAGCCCAGGCAACGGTGCAAACAAAAAATACTGGCACAACTGCTTTCAATATTGACAATAATAAGAAATGTTTCTCAAGCAGCAAATCAGCAGATTAGAATGATTTCTGAAGGATCATGTGACACTGAAGACTGGAGTAATGACTAGTTATTCAGCCATCACAGGAATAAATTACATATTAAAATATAAAACAGTTATTTTAATATTATTTCACAGTATTACTGCCTTTAATCAAATATTAAACTTTACAACTGTAGTGTATATGTAATGAAAAGTTACAATACATAAGGCATTTAATGAAGATGTACAAACTCAGTTACTAACTGCAACTGGTTATGAATTCACACAATTCAACAATGCACTGGGAGACCAAATATCAGGGTTAGAGGAATTATTTTAACAGTATAATTATACACAACTCATCAAGAATGCAAGAAGTGAACATGGTTTATATTTACATGATAGCAGAAGAGGTGCCTACGAAAGAGTGTGTAAACTAGAATGTTTGTCATTGTGTTCCTTTTATAACATACTATTCCTGTACAAACATCTAATTAACATCTTAAAACGGCTAGATTTACATCAATAAAACCTCAATTTCGAACATCACAAATCCAGCTGCAGAATGTCGTCCCAACAAACAACAGGAAATGCCTTGCTTTTTGTGTGTTCTACCCAGATGAACATGAAGAAAGTGCACAGACATCTTGGCATGCACATGTTTTGAGTTCCTTTATTTTATCCTTCACCTTTTATCCTTGTTTCTGCAGTTTTCTAAACAGACCCCCTACAAAACAGGCTGGGCTCCTACACTCCTTTCTTTAGGGTCTGCCGGTTATATGTGTCCATTCTCACAGCTGTTTAAACTCTCAGTACTTCACAGTTTACCTCAGGTCAAACAACCCCCGTTCCTTTTCTATCAAGTGCATATACATTTGGTTTTGATGGTCTCTTAAAACCCCAGGCCTCCCACTGACAGACCCTGACCTACACATGTCTGATGTCATCCAAGTTAAAACAAAAATCCTAATGCACACAACATACTTCAAACACCAGAATGAACTTGATGACATCACAGAAAATACTGAAGCCTACTCATAATTGCTTGTGTATGTTTCTCAGTGACTTTCTTGACACCTGGGAAATATATAATGACGAAATGCAAGGGGGGAATTTACAAGATCACATTATTATTTATTTATTTATTTTATTTATTTACCATTAATTTTTAATAGATAAAAAATACATACATTTTAAATCATATACATATTTTTGCCTTCATGAGATACACATTTTGGGTAATGAGAATAAAATGTTCTATTATCTGCAGCTAGTTTGTACTTACGGTTTATAGTGGACCACTAATCACCTGGTCAACTACAACAATTGTGTAAAAAATCTTGATGATCTTTAAAAAAATTAAAAAACAGAAATAATGTAGAAATTAAACATTATTTCAGTTTTTTTATTTTTTTTTGTTTTTTTAAAGATCATTAAGATTTTTTACACAATTGTGTTGTAGATAGGTGTGTAGTGATTTAAGAGGGAAATGCGCCCCATATATATATTATTGAAAGATTATGTGAGATTTACCCATTTCAGCAAGCTGACACATTCGTATATCAATCTTAAACTGGATTTATCTATTGGGCTATAATGCAACTTTCTGTAAAAGATCATTTTAGACTACTGCTAGTGTTGCTACAGTAGCACTTAAAACAACTTAGCTCCATCATTTAAGCAGATAAATATTTTTTCACACACTGTTTATCATACACAAGTGTGTCAGTCAATTAAAATTGTCATTAAAGGGTTAGTTCATCCAAAAATGAAAATTAGGCTGTTTTTTACTCACCCCCGATGCATCCTAGGTGTATATGACTTTCTTCTTTCAGACGAATCCAGTCGGAGTTATATTAAAAATTAGGGATGCACCGATACCACTTTTTCCAGTACTCGCCCGATACCGATACTTTTATTTTTGGTACTTGCCGATACCGAGTACCGATACCAATATTTTTATTGCATTTGTACATTTTTTAAATATTGGGTACAGAAACCAAAAGAGTATGTATAATGTTAGTTGGTTAACTTCATTTATCAAATAGATACAGTCAAACCAAAATTTATTCAGCTGTAATAATGCAGGGAACCACTCGTTATAAATCTCCTAACTGTGATATTTTCAGAAACAGAAGTCGCGTTTTTTCATCTGAAACGTGCTACGATTTATATTCCAAACCCACTCATATAATGCAGAAACACTCATGAAGCAAGACACGCGCAACGCGTACACGTATTTGTACTAATGCAGAATAGTACAGCCTAGCGCATTTCACACAGGCTGCTAGTTTCACTTTCGCCAGAAAGTCGTGTATGCCTA
>NW_015557123.1:165136-168457 GCF_001515605.1 Sinocyclocheilus anshuiensis | reverse complement strand
TTTTGACGTATCCGACCGAACTACAAACTTTCCAGTGATGTCTGTGAGAAAGGTATATTCACCCGACAAGCTCGCGCATCTGCGCCGCCGCACGCTCAATCCACTCATACAGGCGTTAATACTGAATGTTTAACGTTATATTCATTGCATACACATACTTCGTAGTAGACATCCTTAACTCCATTCTGCTGTCTGTTGTTGGTGTTTCTTTGTCTGAATATGGCGCTTATCACATACTGTGTGGTATCGGCGTTTGGTATCGGGGCATTTTAACGAGTACAAGTACGAGTACAGGAGCTCAGTATCGGGCCCGATACCGTATCGGTGCATCCCTATTCAAAATTGTCTTTGATCTTTCAAGCTCTATCGTTGCACTCAGCGGGTGTTGCAGTGCTTCGGTTCAAAAGACGTGAAATAAAAAGCACCCTTCCATAAAAAAAAGTGTCTCACACGGCTCCGGGGGGTGAACAAAGGCCTCCTGTCGCGAATCGATGCGTTTTTGTAAGAAAAATATCCATATTCAAAACGTAATAATCACTTGAATCTAGCTTGTGCTCACTGTTGTAAACGGAAGCAGTTCCGGGGGAATGACGTATGAGGTCAGCTTTGCGCATGCGCCGCTCAGAAGTGACGCACGCGGAGAGATTGAAACAAAACAACGGTCACTAATTAGAAGTACAAAACGAGGATTTGTAAAGAAGAATGTCGGAGGATTTTGATATAAGCCAAGAGGAGACTTGTTTTCCTTTGCTAAAGTAAGGAAACTTTGCTTCTTTTGATCCTGTAAACAAACGTTGGTTTTCACGAGACTCACCGGCACATGCGCAAAGCTGATATTAGATATTAGAGGCAGACAGAGAGGCAGGCACATGACAAAATATGGCTTCCATTATTAGAGAGATTTACTATGTCATCAACCGAGTCATTTTGGACTTCTGAAACTGACAAAGCTGCCCACAGGCACATTACATCATACGCGGAAGTCTGGGCACGCTCACTGAAGGCATGCAGGGCTGGAGAGAAGCTCTACACCCTTCTCTGGCAAGCCCCAGCACCTGCCTACCTCAGGACACTGCTTCAACAGGTCCTTCAGGGCTTGTGTGTGAGGGTCTCACAGAGCTTCTACAAATGTTCAAGCACAAATCTATGACTGCTATGATCCAATAGTAATAAATCAACAGTGGGTGACAGTAGCTGAGTGTGTACTGTCAGTACAAAGTGAATTCTTTCCTGCTGATCCCAGAATAGATTCTCCTCACACCTTTATGCTACTGCCAGAATGATGACTACATCCTGATCAGGTTAAGGTTTCTCCTCACCCAATGTTGACACTGTAAGTTTAGCATGCCTGCCGCTCTGAGCACAAAAGCACATTTTGGCAATTTAATTAATGCAATTGTGAAAAAAATGGCAAAATAGGCCTACATGAGGGAAAAATGTGAAAAACCGTGTTCGGTATTCGGCCTTCGGCCCAGTGTTTCATTTTGTTCGGCCTAGAATTTTCATTTCGGTGCATCCCTAATCACAGCAACTATTTGTTTTTATGTGAACTCTGGTACTTCTAGTGAGAGTCAAGCCAGAGTATATATCAGAGAGCCAGTGCCATTGCTGCCAGTGTGAACATTACCCACTTATGTGCAATCACACTGATGAAAGATGAGGCATAGGCCACGTATCTCCGGGCTGTAATTTTCAAGGCTAAGTGCTGGAATGCTAATAACACTCTTTGAAGTGGAACCTGCAAGCAACAAAAAGAGGAGGAGCTTTTCCTTTCTCCATTCAGCAGAGAATTCCACACAGGCGGGTCTGGAATTGTTATCAAAATTACAAAATAAATTCATTACACGCTAAAAGCTTAGATCTGCTAATGCTATAGGATAACATACATAACACAAACTAATAATAAAAATACTAATAATAAGTTAAATAATCAATTTTTGAATGAATACACTACTGTTTAAAAGTTTGGGGTTGGTAAGAATTTTAATGTTTTTGAAAGAAGTCTTTTATGCTTACCAAGGCTGTATTTATTAAAAAAAATAAAAATTACCATTTAAAATAACCATTTTCTATTTTAAAATATTTAAAACGTAATTTATTCAGGCGATGACAAAGCTGTACTCCAGACTTCAGTGTCACATTATCCTTCAGAAATCATTCTGATTTGGTGTATAAGAAACATTTCTTCTTATAATCAATGTTGAAAATCGTTGTGCTGCTTATTATTTTTGTGGAAACAGTTTTTCAGGATTCCTTGATGAATATAATGTAAAAAAAAAAAACAGCACTTATGTAAACATTCTTTACTGTCACTCACTATTGTTCAATTTAATGCATCCTTGCTGAATAAAAGTGTTATTGTTTTTAACAAATTAATAAATAAAGATAATATATACATCTAACTCCAAACTTTTGAATGATAGTGCACCTGAATTAATAATTAATGAATATGCTTGTTTAAAAATTATATCCGTCATCTTGGATTTTTTTTTCACTATAAGCTCACAATTTGGGTATCGTAAGAAATTTTCGATTCCCGGTTCCGATTCCAGCTCCATTTAAATTAACTATTATTATTTTTTCACTATTTTACCTTCATTGCATGTAGTGTTGCTGTAAGGTAGTAAGTAATGTTGAGTAATGCTAGTCCATCAATCACATGTGCTTCAAAGTTGATGTTTTTTACACTATCAATAACATTTTGCTTTTCAAGCAGGAATAAGCTGGTTGGCCAAATAGTCCCTTGAGGGCTAAGACAGTTGTTCATTTGCCTAAATTAATGAAATATTAACTGTTATACTTATAACCATGTATACACACTCCATAAAGCCCCTATTTCTCAAATAATAATGCAGTCAGGAGATGGTGTGATGCAATGAGTGGTTTCCACATTTTTAAACATTTAAAATGCATGAAAATAAATATTTTCCATCACTTTGTTTATCACTCTTGAAATGACCTGTACACTAAATAATCTAACCCTCATACTTACATAACAATAGCAGTCTATTTATTTAGTGGTCCAAGCTGAAGTCAGTATGTATATTAATGACAATATGGGACAAATATAATGTAATTTAGTGGCGGCAGGAGCTGCACACTGCCGGTAAATGTACAGTCAGACAAAACAACGTGCAAAGTTATCAAAGACCAGAGTGCGCATACAGTCGTGGAAAACAATGTGTTCGGAAGTTAAAGACGCGACGCAGCACGTCTGTAGAGTGCGCGTCATGGGAAATGATGTGCTCAATAATTAAAGATGCAGGGCGGCGTTTCTGTTATTAGGTTTGTGACATCCTTTACGGGAAACGCCGGCGCAAG
>NW_015557123.1:163375-164247 GCF_001515605.1 Sinocyclocheilus anshuiensis | reverse complement strand
TGACCTGTACACTAAATAATCTAACCCTCATACTTACATAACAATAGCAGTCTATTTATTTAGTGGTCCAAGCTGAAGTCAGTATGTATATTAATGACAATATGGGACAAATATAATGTAATTTAGTGGCGGCAGGAGCTGCACACTGCCGGTAAATGTACAGTGCAAAGTTATCAAAGACAGACAAAACAACGTGCAAAGTTATCAAAGACCAGAGTGCGCATACAGTCGTGGAAAACAATGTGTTCGGAAGTTAAAGACGCGACGCGGCACGTCTGTAGAGTGCGCGTCATGGGAAATGATGTGCTCAGTAATTAAAGAGGCAGAGTGGCGTTTCTGTTATTTGGTTTGTGACATCCTTTACGAGAAACGCCGGCGCAAGGCTGCTCACAGTGCTTGGTCACGTATCGCACCAGAACCGTTTTCGGAACCGAAACTTATAAATTTCTCACGGTTACGGTTCTTTTAAAAAAATAGAACCGTTTCTCGGTTCCCAACCATACTCACAATAATATATTCTTGTCATGTAAAATACATGCAATTCTGCCTCTGAATTTGGTTAAAACATGAAATTTATAAGGCAGCATCAATTCAAATGCTGCCTCCACTGGCACATCACTAGATTTTGAGCAAGTATCTCAACCATCAGCTCTGCTATTTATAGAAAAAAAAGGATGTCTCACAGAAGTGGGATCTTTTTTTGGCAGCTTTACCAGGAAGGATCACCTGAACGGTAAGCTGCCAGGATGAGAGCAAATGAATGAGGCAGAAATGTATGTAAGGCTGGGTATCGTTCAAAAATTTTCGATATCAATACCGATACCTTGACTTCGATACCGGTTCCTGAACGATACTTTTTTCGATACCAATTT
>NW_015557123.1:161036-161230 GCF_001515605.1 Sinocyclocheilus anshuiensis | reverse complement strand
TGCAAAATAGTTTTAATAAAGCTCAAATAGTCTTCAGTTTACACATCTGTTAGGCTACATTTACACTAGTTAATGTTCATTTTAAAACGCATAGCTCAGACAGAATCCTGATTTCTATTTATTTTCCACTGATTTACTGATGAGCATTAGCAGCTTCCAGCGCTGTCTGCTTGTGTTCTCTCTTCCATGATCGC
>NW_015557123.1:160484-160878 GCF_001515605.1 Sinocyclocheilus anshuiensis | reverse complement strand
ATAACATATTTAATTTCAGCAACATTACATGGCCAAAACACACATTAGATGGCAGGGCCGGATTTACCTATTTTCGTGACGTAGGAAAAACACATTTTTGGGCCCCTTTCCCTATTAATATAATAGACCTAATATTACCACCCAAGCAAACAAAAATATTTCTTAATCAGTGGAAACCGATACAGTGTTTTCTATCGGAATAAGCTCTTGCGTTCAGTCAATAAAAAAGTTCTCTGTTTGAGAACTGAGAAAGACCATTCCATATAGTCGTGGCCACATAACCACCTCGGGAGTGCATTATTTTTCTAATAATTTTAACGGCCTGGAGTCACAACCACACGTCAAGACATTGTTCAGATCAAGACATTTGACATGTTTCCGTCCTGAAATCTCG
>NW_015557123.1:159965-160218 GCF_001515605.1 Sinocyclocheilus anshuiensis | reverse complement strand
GGTACCGAACGACGAGACGTTTTTCGATACTCGATGGTATCGAGGCAATTCGGTCGGCGCCTAAAAAGAATCGAACTCGATACCCAGCCCTAAATGTATGTGTAAGACTACAGGTCAATGTGCCTCAAATACTCTATACTGTACTTGTGTGACTGTAGTGCAAGACCACTTGTGTGTGTTTTTTAATTTTGTGATTAAATTATCTTTCTTTTTAACCCCCCCCCCCCAGCACTACAAAATCTGCTCCAGCGGC
>NW_015557123.1:154844-159797 GCF_001515605.1 Sinocyclocheilus anshuiensis | reverse complement strand
GACACCCCCCCCCCCCCCAGCACTACAAAATCTGCTCCAGCGGCGCTGGTGCCACTGCTCTCAAATGTTAGTCTGGAACCCTGTAATGCATTAACTAACAATTAGCAATGAATTTGTTATACTTGGATAATTAAAATCCAACTGTTCATTGTTAGTTCATGTTAGCTCAGGTCCACTAAATAATTTAACAGATACAACCATTGGTTTTAATGTATTAGTAAATGTTAAAAATAACATTAACTATGATTAATAAATGCTTTAGAAGATATTTTTCATTGTTCTTTCTTGTTAACTAATGACAACAACTGTACTATAAAGTGTTACTTAAGTGTTATTGTAAGGTGTTACTTTATTTAGAATAAAAAATATTATTTGTGCACACACACAAACACATATATATATATATATATATAAAAATAATTATATATATATAAATAATTAAGTTCACACACACAGGAAGGGTGATGGAGGATACAACTACTTGGATGTGAGGTGCTAAACTAGCAAGCTTAATTTTCATTAACCTTTACTACTGCTTCTTCAAAAAGAGAAAGATAGGTTAAAAGAAAAAAAATCTCCCTCCCTTCCCCCTTGTCCCTCTGTCTCCTTCAAAACAATGACCCCATTCACAGATTCCTGCAGTGGGGCCATGATCTGGTTAAAATATCTCCCTGTCGGACATGTCCTTTGTTAGGAGACCAACTTCTATTTTCTTTTTTTGTCATGGGCAGGGTGAATGGCTGACAACAGACTTACCTACACACCATTAAGCCAACCCTCCTTTGAAGGCAAAAGATGCCCAGGGCTGTGAATAGAGAGGGGCGGGGTGCTAAAGAAATTAGAGAAAGGAGGGAAGGAGGACGGCGAGAGAAAAGAAAAAGATAAGGAAGAAATGAAAAGAGTCCAACAGAAGACCAACGCAGTTTCTGAAGTACACCTTCCTCTATTTTTTTTTCTTTGCAAAGATGTTTAAGTTAAAAACGTGTTCATTCAGAAGAATCAGGGCCAAGTAAACATGACAGAGAGAAGCTTAACTTTTATAAAAGAAGTGAAGAAAGGACTCCAAATGGCCACAAATTCCATGCATGTTTTCCTGCCGGGATACATAACTAATCCTACTACACAAGGAGAGCGCGAAAGAGTGGAAATGTAAAAACAAGGAAAAATAAAACTGCTGCACACACAAAGTAAGAAAATATTCAGTGTGTGGCCTGAGGGGGACAAAACAAAAGCTTGAAAAGCAAAGATGAAAGCTATCCCATGATTTTTTTGTATATTACTTTCTACTCGGTTTTCTTTGTCCTACTGCAGACTATAAAATGACAGGTGGTTGTTTTAGAAATGTTTTAGCACCACTCTAATCACTGTGTCTGTGTGTGTATGGTCACATATCTGTGCATCTTGCCTGAGAACAGCACAATTCATATCGCTCTAAGTGCTCATATACACCTGACCAGATGTGCCAGTCTGTCAGAAGTCAGAGGTCAGGAATCAAAGTCTCTTGTAAACAGGGTTGAAGAAGGTCTCAGCGATGGGGGAAGGAGAGATGGATGATGGGATTTAGGAAGTGAAACAGGTGTTACCAGGAGTTGTGCAAGTACTGTACTTGTGCATTCTGCTTTATATCAAAGATCTTCTCACTGTTGTTTGTAAAACATCTGGAAGGACTACAGGAAAATATATAATTACAGACATTAATGCTCAAATGTGCCACACTGTTTTTTACTAACAAAATGACCAGAAGAACAAAACAAAATCATTCTAGTTACTATTGAGGAAAGATGCATGAATGGTCAGTCAGTTCCATTTAGAGAGGCAGAGGAAAAGCCCATACCTGACTAAGTTTTAGTGACGTAAACTAACCACTTCACTGCAAATCATTACCTTAAGAAAAACACCAACAAGTACCCAAGAAACAGCATGCATTTTAAAAATTCTTATCTGCTGAAATGGCATTTAAAAGAAAATAATAGGGCGAGTGGGCGAGAAGAGGGAGATGAGAAGGAATAGATGTGACCAGACGCGTCGGCCCTTGGTTTGCAGCTGGCAGCCACTGATTATTATCACTCACTCTAATGTCAGGCTGATTGGCACTGAATGGTGCTTGTTGGCTGCCACAAATCATGGCTTGTCCCAACACTGGTTGGGGTGGGGGTTTAGCTGTGAGACTGGACACACCCGATGTCAGTGATGCTTTTTTATAACAAGACCAAGCAGGTGCTGAATGAAGATGCTTAACTGAGTGAATCATCACCCACTCCATCTCCCAATCAAGCCACAAAATACACCCACTGTTTCAAACCACAAACACCCACAATGAACACAGCGTGTCTTTGGGCCCAACCTCTGCCTGATGCTAAGGACCACTAGCTCATCTACACAGGATGCAACTAGTATTGCAGATATTAAAGTCCTGTGACAAATAACTTTAACAGGGTAATGTTAGTTTCAAAAGATAAAAAACACTAATTATTAGTATTTACTGTATGCATATTTAATTTTTCTACAACTTCTAAATGTTTTATTTATCTAAACATTGAAATTAATTTATATCATTTTGTAGTATTATTATATTTTTATATTATTTAAGAGGATTTTTTTTATTACAATAGGCATAGGAAGCATGAATGTATGCTAAGCAAAAATTGTTACTCTACTAATTACTTCCAAGTAATCTGACCATGCATTTCTTTCTCTGTTGACAGTGTTTTACCAAAGCAACTTGCTTGAAAGTACACACGCCTCAAGGCAATCACTTCAGAGCTTAGCAAAATATATAAGTACCCATATAAGAAAAGAAGTAGTAGGTAGTACAAATAAGCACTGTAGGTTGGCTTGTTTTACTTTCCAAGTCATTGCAAGCCCTTTTTACTCTCATTCCTGCCCTCCAGTCTTGGCTGCCCCGCCAGGCAGTTAGGATGGAGAGATAAAGCAAAGAAGGGATAAGCGAGAAAAGTTTGCATACAGCTGTGCAGTGCTGGGCAACAGCTGCATAGATTGTGGCAATGGTCACAAGTGACAAGAATTCCTGAAAAGCTTTCGAGGGAAAAGGCGAAAGGTTGAAGGTCACTGTTTCTCACTGGAGAAAACTGAGTGCTATCATCCCAAGCTGTCAATCAAACCCTTTGTGACTTTTATGACGGTCAATAACCTTTACACCTATGTGTCCTATTCCCATGCTCTGTTACACACCTGCACTTGGCCCTAAATGTGCTTACTCTTGATATTTGGGTCCATTATTTCCACACAAATATGTTTCCAAAAATAATTGTTTTTATGATCCACCTCCCCACCCATTTTTGTCAGTGTTTCTTTTCACCCCATTCTTTGAGATGACAGAGGAAAGATAATTAGCTAAAAGAAGGTAAGCATAACAACAGGAACCAGTGTTTTGCGAATTACATTTTCCCAAACACACTTTGAACTGAGTTAGAGAATAAGACATTGATATGTTCTATCTGATAAGAAGCAGGTGTTTAAAGCAAAGTGGGTAGATGGGTCAGAGGTGTCAGATGTAAATTTACCCAGCCTGCAGGTATTTTATTCACAAAAAGATAGTCTGCATGCCTGTGTGTGTGTGTGTGTGAGAGAGAGAGAGAGAGGGAGAGAGAGAGAGAGAGAGAGAGAGAGAGAGATCTACAGGGATGAAAAATTTCTCGTCTCATTCGAGGAGATTAAAGGTCCACAATGATCTCTAGTAATATGTCTATGATGACAAGACAGAAGAACAAAGACGGAAGAGACAAAACAAGAAAGATGTCTCTCTGAAATTCCACAAGCTCTTCATACACAGACAGCTTTGTGTGAGAGATGCTGAGGGGGAAAACATGGAAATCCCATGCGTTTAAGCTGAATTAAGCTGAAAGCATGGTCAAGAGGGCCTCCTTGAAGGTCACCATGACATCACTTTGATGTTTCCTTAATATCTAGACCAGACAAATAAAAGATTTTGAATGTCGCTGATGGTGGGCTGCCACACAATACTTCCAAGAGGGAGTTTTAGAGGCCAAAACATTAAAATAAAATTTAAAACATTTAAATCGAAAACAAACTTTTTGTTCGAATGCTTCATAATATTCACATTTACATTTACAGTTAGTCATTTTGCAGACGCTTTTATCCAAAGCGACTTACAATTGGGGAATACATAAAGTGATTCTTCTTAAAGAAGCAAACAGACAGGAAGTGCTTGTAATACCAAGTTTTAGGCATTGTTCAAATAAGTACAAGCTAGAAAGGGAAGGAATAAATAAAGAGAAAGACTAAAGTTTTTTTTTTTTAATTTTATTTAGGATGAAGTCAAGTACCTTTGAAAGAGATGAGTTTTCAGGTGTCGCTTGAAATTTGTCCCCAGGACACCCTGAAAGACCTACCAGTGAGACTGAAGTGGAATCCCTGTGATACCCAGCGATGAGAGGGCGGACAGGAGGATCTGATGATTGACAGTGTCAAAAGCAGCAGATAGATCCAGCAGAATAAGAACTGATGATTTGGAATCAGCTTTTGCAATCCACAAGGCTTCCGTGACTGACAGTAGCGCAGTCTCAGTTGAATGGCCACTCCTAAAACCTGACTGGTTAGCATCCAGTTTGTTGCTCTGTGAAAGAAATAATGATACCTGGTTGAAAACAACTAATTCAAGGGTTTTCGCTATGAATGGAAGGAGAGAGACAGGTCTGTAGCTATCTGTAAGTGAAGTGTTTAATGTAGGTTTTTTGAGCAGTGGGGTTACCCGAGCCTGCTTGAATGCAGTGGGGAAAGTGCCTGTGAGGAGAGATGTGTTGATGATGTGTGTGAGTGCTGGTAAAAGTGTAGGAGAGATTGCTTGGAGAAGGTGTGAGGGGATTGGGTCTAGAGGGCATGTTGTAGAATGGCTGGAGAGGAGAAGTTATGATACTTCTGCTTCAGTAAGGGGACAGAAGGAGAAGATGGGAGTTTTAACAGATGGTGTGG
>NW_015557123.1:150434-154569 GCF_001515605.1 Sinocyclocheilus anshuiensis | reverse complement strand
ATGGTTTGAAGTCCTGTGTGTGTGGGGCTGAGAATTGACTACTGATTGTTCTAGTTTTGTCTGTGAAGAATGCGGTGAAATCATCAGCTGTTATAGAAGTGGTGGGAGGTGGTGGGAGAGAATTGAATGTTTTGAAGAGATTACGTGTGTCTGGAGTGCTGTTGATCTTGTTGTGGAAGTATGAAGACTTGGCAGTATGGACTTCAGCAGAGAAAAATGAAAGCAAACACTGATACATACTCAGGTCTGACGGATCTTTTGATTTGAGCCATTTTCTCTCTGCTCACGAAGAACATCAAATAACCAGGGGTTAGAAGGGGCAGCCCGTGCTGGCCTGGAGGAGAGAGGACAAATACTGTCTAGACAAGAGGTTAAAGTAGAGCATAAAGTGTCAGTTGCTGCATTCACATTCCACACACAGGAGTGAATGGAAGTCTGTAGCATAAGGCTTGTCCAGATGAATGTTGAAGTCGCCAAAGACTAAAAGTGGACTGATATCCTCTGGGAATGAGGACAGCAGCCCATCCAGCTCCTCTAGGAAGGTACCTAGAATTTACCCAGGAGGGTGGTAAATTACCACAACCTGGAGTTGTATAGGAGCTGTTACATTGCAATTCTTATAGATTGTAATGTTAATCAATGGGGTCTTTTTATAGCAGTAGCTATAACAGACTACTTAAGTAAAATGCAAGGATATGTTACATAGTTAAAGCACTTTGTAAACACTTTTTAAAAGGTGCTAAATAAAGCTTTACTTAAAATTTCACATTTTAGGTACATGTGACTAGGTGTATAGTATATCAAAATGTTCATGTGCCAGTTATTAACTTTTTTTCCCCATAAATCTCAAATCCTTCTTCTGTAAAATTCCCAACGTGACATGTTTTTTGTTCGTTTGTTTTAAAATATTGCTTGAACAACTACAAAACATTGCCAAGAAGCAGCAGACCATAGTTGAAGACCAGTCGTACCGCTGCATTCTGAATCATTTGTAGAGGTTTGATTGTGCTTGATGGAAGTCCAGCCAAAAGAGCATTGCAGTAGTCCAGCCTAGAAATGACAACGCCCTGGACAAGAAGTTGTGCAGCATGCTCCGTTAGAAAGGGCCTGATCTTTCTGATGTTGTGCAATGCAAACCGGCAAGATCGAGCAGTCTTTGCAATGTGGTCTTTAAAGGTCAGCTGGTTATCCAAGATTACAGCAAGATTTCTGACCGAAGTTGATGGGGTAATAGTAGAAGAACCTAGCTGGATGGTGAAATCATGCTGCAGAGTTGGACTGGCAGGGAAGACAAGAAGCTCAGTCTTTGCCAGGTTGAGCTGTAGGTGATGTTCTTTATCTAGACAAGAGGTTAAAGTAGAGCATAAAGTGTCAGTTGCGGCATTCACATCCAGAGATGAGAAATGGGTAGGTGAGGGAAGAGAGGAGGATACTACAGAGGAAAGATGGGAGGGGGAAAGGGAGCGTAGGTTTCGTCTAAAAGTAACTGGTATAGGAGTTGGTGGCACACAGGTAGCAAAATGCAGTTCAAATGTTAGTCCTCCAGTGCGATAACTCCTACCACCAGCATTCATTTGCCTATACTTTAACTCTTTAAATGTAATGAAGAAATGGTCAGAGATATGTAGGGGTTTTACCAAAATGTTATCTGCAATATTTCTGAGCTTCCAAATGAGATTTGATTTCATTTTTTAAGTAACTGTGTCACTAGATGACTATGTGTTTAGGTAATATATAAAATATTTGAGGTTGGATGCTGAATGTGGGGTTGAACTTACTTTCTTCAGTGAAAAACAAGAGAGGATTTTTTTTATTCATACAATGAATATAAATGGTGATATTCAAAATATCTTCTTTTGTGTTCCACAGATGAAAGTCATACAGGTTTGGAATGACATGATTTGAAGTAATGACAATATTTAACATTTTGGGTGAACTGTGCCTTTAACGTAATATAAAATTACTTAATTTATGCTTATGCATGTGTCATGCTGTGAGGTCTGAGCATGGAACTGCAGTCTGAATTAGCCTGTCGAGACGACGGGAGATCCTTGAATCAATTCATTGAACTGGCCATTCGGATTGACATCCTCCTTCGCTCTCGTCGTCAGACTCGGCTCCAGTCGGCGCGTCATCGCCACTTTCTGACACAGAACCCATGCGGATCGGCTTTACTCATCTCAGAGGAGAGGAGAGAGAGAGGCGCATTCGCCAGAATCTGTGCCTATACTGCGGACTATCTGGACACATGAGAGCTTCCTGTCCCACTCGTCCACCTCGCAATCTTTCTGCGGTGAGTTCGAATTCCAGTACTTCCACTGCTTTAGAAATTCCAGTCACCTTAAAGATTAATGGGCAGATCACTGAGGCCATGGCTTTGATTGACTCAGGGGCTGCAGGAAATTTCATTGACGCTAGTTTTGCCAAGACTCATAATATTCCTGTTGTTCCCTTTGCATCTCATTTGGCAGTGGCAGCGCTAGATAGCCGGCCGCTGGGCACTGGCCAAATTCAATTCACTACCACGGACCTTCAATTATGCACTGGAGCTCTTCACACCGAACTTAACTGCCTCTTCGTATTTCAATCTCCACAAACACCTATCATCCTGGGACTGCCTTGGCTAGAGAAGCACAACCCCTCTATCTCATGGTCCGGAGGACAGATTACACAGTGGTCAGAGTCCTGCCGTCAGAATTGTCTCAACGCTACCCCGGTCAGAAAGGAGAGGGATTGCACGCCTGTCTGTCAGCTTCCTGCAGAATACCACGATCTCATGGAGGCCTTCAGTAAGATAAAAGCTTCTCAACTACCTCCTCATAGAATGAGTGACTGTGCCATCGAACTCCAACCTGGTTCATATCCTCCCAAGGGGAGGGTTTTCCCCTTATCTCAACCTGACGCTGAGGCTATGAAGTCCTATATCGAGGAGGAACTTGCTAAGGGTTTCATCAGACCATCCACATCACCTGCCTCTGCTGGGTTCTTCTTTGTTAAGAAGAAGGATGGAGGCCTCCGTCCTTGCATTGATTACAGAGGACTCAACGACATAACCATAAAGTTTTGCTACCCCTTGCCCCTAGTCCCTGCAGCTCTGGAACAGCTCCGAAAGGCAAGATACTTCACCAAGCTGGATCTGCGCAGTGCTTACAACCTCATTCGCATCCGTGAGGGTGATGAATGGAAGACTGCGTTCTCTACCACAACTGGGCACTACGAGTATTTTGTTATGCCGTTCGGGCTTGCCAACAGTCCTTCAGTGTTTCAGGCCTTCATCAATGATGTGTTCAGAGACATGTTAAATCGCTGGGTCATTGTTTACATTGACGACATCCTAATTTACTCAGATTCGTACGAGGATCATGTCAAGCATGTCCGGGCGGTCTTACAACGTCTCATCAGCCACCAGCTATATGCCAAAGCCGAGAAGTGTGAGTTTCATCAGGAGACAGTATCATTCCTCGGGTACGTGATCAGTTCAGGAGGGGTGGCCATGGACGACAAGAAGGTACGAGCCGTTGTCGACTGGCCTCTACCTGCCACCTTAAAAGAACTACAACGCTTTCTAGGATTTGCCAACTTCTATCGGAGATTCATTCGTAACTTCAGCACAGTGGCAGCTCCCATGACTTCTATGACTAAGAAGGGTAGTCAGTGCCTCGAATGGTCCTCAGCAGCCCGTTCAGCCTTCCAGACCCTCAAGGAGAAATTTACAACCGCACCCATCTTGTACCATCCCGACCCAGAACGAGAGTTCATTGTGGAGGTGGACGCATCCAGCACGGGCATTGGGGCAGTTCTCTCTCAACGACATGGTAACCCGCCTAAGTTATAGCCCTGCGCCTTTTATTCCCGTAAACTCAATTCCACCGAGCAGAATTACGATGTGGGCAACCGAGAACTTCTTGCCATGAAGGTCGCCTTTGAGGAGTGGCGTCACTGGCTCGAGGGAGCCAAACACCCCTTTATCGTACTCCCCGATCACCGCAATCTGGAATATCTGAAATCAGCCAAAAGACTCAATCACAGACAGGCAAGATGGTCACTGTTCTTCACCAGATTCAACTTCACAATAACCTACCGTCCAGGCTCTCAAAACACTAAGGCGGATGCCCTATCTCGACTCTATGAATCA
>NW_015557123.1:139181-150092 GCF_001515605.1 Sinocyclocheilus anshuiensis | reverse complement strand
ACGAATCTTCCACACTGTCTCCCAGTCAGGAATCCATCATTCCGTCTACCATCATTCTCGCACCCGTACAATGGGACATCATTAAGCTAGTCATTAAGCTAGTTCATTCAACTCCTGGCTCCGGACACCCAGGTATAGCAGCAACCTTAAATAATCGAAATAATCGCTCCTGGTGGCCCACTCTACAAGCAGAGACAATCGCCTTCATCAGAGACTGCAACATAACCAACATAACCAAATCCCCTCATCAACTGCCTGCTGGTCTCCTACAACCATTACCCATCCCACAACGCCCCTGGTCCCACATAGCCATCGACTTCATAACAGATCTGCCTGCCTCACAGGGTCACACTACCATTCTCACTGTTATCGATCGCTTTTCCAAGGCCTGCCGCCTGATTCCTCTACCCAAACTACCCACTGCTCTTGAGACAGCCGAGGTCCTATGCAACTACGTGTTCAGGTTTTACGGCCTTCCTGAAATCAAGAACTCACTCGTTTCCTCCGATCATACTGCCATCGCAATCAGACCGACTGGAGCCGCTAATTACTATGGGCCGAGTATGCTCAGAATTCACTCCGCAAACCAGCGACAGGTATCACCCCATTCCAATGTGTCCTGGGTTTCCAACCCCCATTATTCCCATGGTCCGGGGAACCATCAGAACTTCCGGCCGTTAATTCATGGCTGCAACGAAGCGAGGAGACGTGGAATGAGGCTCATGTTCATCTCCAGAGAGCAGTCCATCGAACAAGGGAACAAGCTAATCACCATCGGCGCACCAATCCCAACTATCAGCCGGGTGAGTGGGTCTGGTTATCCACTCGGGATCTTCGTCTCCGGTTACCTTGCAAAAAGCTCAGTCCCAGGTACGTGGGTCCATTCAAAATTCTCAGACAAATAACTCCTGTTTCATTCGTTTGGCTTTGCCTGCCCATTATCGTATCTCACCCACTTTTCATGTCTCTTTGCTCAAGCCCTCTGGTGGCCCGAGAGGAGCGGAGGACCAGGAGGAGGCTGGTGACCAGAGAGCCCCTCCCATCACCATAGACAGCGAGGAGGCGTACCGAGTTCGGGAGATTCTGGACTCTCGTCGCCGGGGCAGAGTGATCCAGTATCTAGTGGACTGGGAGGGGTACGGTCCGTAGGAACGGTCCTGGGTCAATGCAGAGGATATTCTGGATCCCTTGCTTACCACAGACTTTCACAGAGACCATCCTGATAGACCTGCCCCGAGATCCCGCGGAAGACCCCGGCGTCATCTGCCTCTGCGCGTCAGGAGCCGCTCACGGTGGGGGGTGGGCTCTGTCACAAATTCAGCCTCTGTGGCTCCCTCCGTCCGATCACCACCAGAGGGAACCATCACCGGAATACTGAGCGATCCTGTCGCTTACAATGATAATTGGAGGCCTTCCTTGGCCACAGAAAAACATTACAGTTATCCCCGCCACAGCAAGCCCACCCAGGGGATAGAGATAAAGAACCACTACTTACAGCCTGCTGTGATTTTATCCAACATCCTGGACAGATACATATGAAGGACGCCACTCCTAGAAACAATAGAAACAGCCATTTTTTCACCACCTGCTGCTCTACACACCTACTCCATTTCAACATGTAAAGCAGCCCTTTTGAAGCTCATTAGAAATTTCAGATCTATTGTTCCATTGTAAATGGGGAATAAAAGGATGACAGCATCCTAACTCTAACAGAACCTCATAAATGAATGAGGCATATTCATGAAAATCATCTTAAGAAAGAAGTTAAGACTTTTTTAAGGTAAATTTTCATTCTCATATCCAGCTATCCCCTTGTCATTCACTGTGCAAAAAAACACAAGTGCTAAAGATCAGCCCAGGTAAGAGTCCATGTTTATTCCTAATACACACTATAAACAGACACTTAATCTGAATGTTGCTCTTTTATGACTATTTATGATTATTGCTTGCTTTATTATAGGGTACGTGAAATCATTTTAAACTTATTTATTGGACTGCACAATAAATTAGTAATACATTATGAAAAAGATCTTGTAACAGAGAAGTTCCGATCAAACATGAAAAAGGGCTATTATTTTCGAATTTAATTAATGTTAGCAGTGTAAATTGACCAAAATATCAATCTATAATTACGATGTTATCTATATTGACATAAATGCATTTGACAGACATTTTTATCCAAAACAACAAAAACTGTATTCAAAATATAACTTTTATCAACTCATGCAATCTCTGCAGCAAACTCAAATGTTTAAGCTACAGGAAGGCAGCACAGCTTTTTATATCTTTCCGTTAGTCCTCCAGTGCGATAACTCCTACCACCAGCATTCATTTGCCTATACTTTAACTCTTTGCAAATTAGCACAGACAGTGAAGCAGCAGCGGGGTCATGCTCCACTGATTATCATCAAATGCAGCATGGTGATCCAGAGTTCCCAGGGGGCTGCAGAGGTTAAAGTCAGGCCATTAGGTGTAGTTACCCTCTCAGCTTGATGATGCATCTCTAAAACGCTGTAGAGGTCGTGAACACACAGGTCTGACTAGGGTGAAGAGAATGAAAGAGCTTACTTTCCTTGTCTGTTTGGGTGCATGTACACTGGATTTGGTGAGGCCCGTTAAATCCAGAAGCTTACAGGATTAGCGATAAAAGTGCTAAAGGTTCTTCATGCAAACAGAAAGCACAATAACAGTCAACTATTTTACAAATATCAAGGTTACAAATTAACCACCCATAGTTATCGCCTTCAAACCCTCTCTCATTTAGTCAGTCAGTCAGTCATATTTATTCATAGAGCACATTTAAAAACAACAGCTGTTGGCCAAAGTGCTGTACAAAATTTAAGCATATACCAAAATACAAAAGTAAACATAGAACACAGCGACAGATAGTACACTACAGTTATGCCACTGTGCTTACTTATGACCATATGCAACAGTAAATAAATAAGTTTTAAGAAGAGACTTAAAATCAGTGTATGTTGGTGCAGTTCTTATATAGGGTGGTAACTTGTTCCATAGCTGTGGAGCAGCCACTGAAAAGGCACGATCTCCTTTTGATTTCAAGCGTGTCCTCGGAACAGTCAACTGAAGACTACTAGATGATCGAAGTTCCCTGGAGGCATTACAGTGGAACAAAAGGAGATCGGAGGTATATGACGGAGCCAGTCCATGCAAACCCTTATAAACAAACAACAATGTTTATTAATGGATACGATATTTAACTGGGAGCCAGTGGAGAGAGATCAACACTGGTGAAATATGTTCCCTCTTCCTTGTTCCAGTTAACAATCTAGCGGCAGCATTTTGAACAAGTTGAAGATGTGACAATAGAGACTGTGAAACACCCAAGTACAATACATTACAATAATCTAATCTGGATGAGATAAAACCATGTATTACAGACTCCATGTCTCTTAATGTTAAGAATGACTTCCTCTTTGCAATATTCTTTAGCTGATAAAAACAACTTCTAACCACAGCATTGATCTGTTTATCAAAGGTCAAAGCAGAGCCAAAAGTAATGCCTAAGTTTCTGACATGTGAATGAAGATTACCAGATAGAGGTCCCAGTTTACTGGGCCATTTATTTATATAAATGAAACATGAATTGAGACAAAGCATTGCATTTCCTTTGTTACCTGCTAACATTCTTTTCATGCTTTCTCTGAGCTGTTGATTAATGAGAGCACTAAACCTCAACTCAGCTGGTCCGAACTCAACAGAGTCATTCTTGGCTCACTGCGTTTCCAAGACATTTGCTTGGTTCACAGTAGCCAGCACACACCTTCCTTGTCATCACTGAGAAATCACATCAATTGACATGAATTCTTTCAGGTGGTGCATAAAAATGTGACAGAGACTGCTCTATTTAACAATGTCAACAAGCTCCTGTTAATCGAGAGAGATTAGGGTCGAATAGGTGAGGTCAGGCCACATCGTGAGGTATTATGTCGAAGATTTAATGCCAGGAAGCATTCCACCAGATAAAGCAGGACTAAATCAAAAAGAACAGGGCACTTTTCAACACTTTGCTGCCATTTTTCATTAAATGCAGCTAAACAACTTGACTATGTTGCTCTCCTTCACCAATTCTGGCTTGTGGTAACACAAAACTAAACAAAGTTATGTACTGTCCTTTGGTGGCCATGTTTCTTTGGGACGCTGCGAGAGATGCCCTCTCCTGACCTTTTCTGGGCTATGGGAACAGCACTGGTCACTATGGTAGCCTGTTTAGCACAACAAGGGGAGGGTGTGTCATGGAAAACCTTTAGTGGCTATTAAGGTGAGAGTAAAAACATTGAGGATTAAAAGGTTTAAAAGAGAGGAATCCTAACCCAGGCATAATGCAGTTTTGTTGCTTCATAAAGGCTTGACAATATGTAACAACACGTTTAAACATTATATGATGTATACGGCAAGCAGGCCTGGTCAGTGAACCACAAAGAGAGGGATGAGTGAATGGGAATGTATTGGAGCTGGCCCCTCTTAACGAAGAGGAGGGAAAGGCTGTTGAAATATGGTCACCTACTGTGACACCCTGTTGCTTGCTGGCAGCCAGTATGGTCCCCCTGACAACATAGGAAGCACACTTGCAATCGCAGATAGACACCAAGTATGGCTAGTGTTTCAGTGAAATTGCCACTGTCATTAAAGTCTCTACAGGCAGACACCAATTACGCTTTTGAATTAACACAGCTCATAAGTAATCAGTCAAAGATTGTTTCATCAAGGATTTCAATTGCACTGAAGAAAAGGTTGGCATACTCAAGAAAAAAAAAACACAATAGCAACAATGCATATATAATGTAAACACTAGGGCTGCCCCCTTGCAATCAATTAAATGATAGTTGATGAGAAGAGGCTTAATTAAACAAATTTTTATTAGTTGGCTGGTTGCAGAAAAAACTCAACAGGAATAGCGAAGTCAATTGACGGACAGATCATACGGCTGATATATATTTATTAATGTTTTTATATAATGTAGCCTGTAGGCTGTGTCGGTCAACTTGACAACCGCCCCTGGCCGAATACCAAGTAGTAAAACATTTTTGTGTGTGTGAATGCTGTTTTAGGTAAATATTACAGTACAAGTTTAGTACAAAGCTTTGTTTACAAAATAAATAATATGTTAGCAATTAAATGTCACATTACAATCATAGAAACAATTAGATTTTTGCCAAATATGAAAGATACATGAGCCCATAAATTTAATGCATATGTCAGCTTTGTATTTCATTTTGCAATATGGATGCCCTATTTTCCATGAATCTAACAATATATCATGAGTTTTTCCACTGGACATGGAATTATTATTATTTCCCAAATCTTCACTCACATCTCACCCATTCTCGCAGGGGATTATAACTACTCATATATATATATAGTGAAAATGAAAAACAAATTACTAGTTACTGTCACCTTAAGCTTCAGTGTATTTCAAAACCATGCGTTTATATAAAAAACTTCATTTTTCTCCCTGTCAATCTCTTCTCACCTCCTCTCCTACTCTTTCTCAATTGAGAAGCATGTAGACAAAAGCTTGACATGTTTCTGCAAAGGTAAGATTATGTGTATCCCACCATTATAAGGCGTCACACTATCTCACTGACTTTATTCACATTTTTTTTACTCTAAATGTGGGATAGAATTAGTGGAAATCAGCTAAGCTTTCTGCAGAATTCAGGGGAGGGATAATTCCATCATCAAAGCGACAAAATATAGTATTATTCAGTAAATAATACAAAACAAAACACAGTTCCACTGTAAACATTATTCATAGGTGATTAATAAGCACACATTGCACAACTGTTAAAAAAGTTAGTATGAATGTGTGTAGTATGAATTAAATCCACACTACATTCATCATGTTGTCAGCACCATGTGGCTTACGGCATCAGTTGTGTTTCTTCACCGGCATTCACAACTCCTCTGTCGTGGCCTCATGGGACAGTAAAGTGTCCACTTCAGAATTTCAGATGGAAGTAGTAGGTCATCTGCATATTTTTCTGGGTACTTATGAATTAGTTTATTTCACATATTGTTTTTTGCCTACTATATAGAAAGGAAGTAGGCTTATTCAGATGCAGGGCAGGTTTATAATATATAGAGACTTTTATCAGGCACAATTATTTCTTAGTGAATTTGTAATGAACTTTTGGTGTTGGACTGATGCTTGTTTGTATACATACTGTATATGAGGGTGTAGCAAAAGTATGAGTGGTGATCAGCTCTGCTTCAGATTATGGGTGTGGAATGACAGGAGCTGATGTGCTGTGTGAAAAGGTATGTTGAGCTTTACCCTAGGTTTTCAATACCGAGGGGGCCATTTTTTGCACGGTTGACTTTCTGGCATCCAAGGTTAATGACAGTGCAATGAGGCCCAGTCTAAAGTTGGGAGCCCCCCCATCACATAACTAATCATCACTCATCAAAACATGAACCTGTGCTAACGTGCAAACGTACATGTTTGAATGTGCCCATGTTCCCTTCACTTCACAAAAGACAGAAAAATAAATGTGTGCACTCCTCGTTGTCTTTTGTGTATGTTCATCGGTTCAGGCTTTGGTTTGACGTTTCAAGAAAAGCTGTTTATCCTTATGATTATCTGATTTTTGACAAATGATTGTCACTGGGCATGACCAGAGAGACCCTTTCAGGCATTCCATGCTATATCTAAACACATGTTCACACGCAAACATGCAAAATTCAGTTTCTTTTATACTGGATTAATGCTGCATTGTAATGTTTTAGGTTGCACTGGCCAACGTATATAAGGAAAATAGTTTTCGGTTACCAATGCCACTGTAGAAATGTGCTATTTACAGTCATAATTAAGTTATTCTGTAAGCATCTAATAACATGGGAATATCAAGATATAGCAAATAGTGTTTGGTTGGTCATTTGATCTCCATGTCTGTCCCAAAATTTCATGTAAAATTGAATAGCTTTCTTTAAGCGGCTGATATTGTTGAATTTCTTTATCTTGTGTGAGTCAAACTTATTTTAAATATTTTTTGAGAGTACCATTCATTTCTTTATTGAGATTTAATTTGTTTGCACTAATTAATTAAAGCTTTGGGAGACTACTAATTTTTTTTTAATTAATGCTTGAACAATGACTTCTCTGCCACATTTGAAACTTGAACTAAAAACCTGTATTATCAAAGCTAAAGCAGGTTTGACGGACAAAGACATTACAATCCTATGAGATCTGCAGAGGAAACGGAAAGCATGTTTGATGAATGGGGAAATGTGAAGGAGAGCAAGGGTCAAACAAAGTAAAGCGGCAAGTGAAACAGTAGCTCGGAGTGTCTGATGGCGTGAGCTCAGTCCACTTGATCTATTTCAGGGAAGCCTCAAACACTGCAACAGGCCTAAGTGGACACTTGGTGGGCTCTAAACAGAGGGGTGAAACAGTTCAAAATAGCCATCTTTCAGATCCATAAATGGTTGTGTATGTGTGTGTTCTCTACTCTTACATGCTTGTTAATTTAACAACTCAGTAAAATAAGAATTACTTGAGGAAAAATATGTTTTGTGTGTTCAGTGTAAGAAAAATATGTACAATCAATCTTATGCCATCTAATTATGTTTTCACAGGTGTTGAGCAGTTCCTTGGGCTTTCCATTAAATCTATGATTGAGATCTGTTTAGAGGGTAAATTCCAAACATATACCAGCTTGTTGTGTCACGAAAAAGTCCCCCCCGCCCCAATTCGCTTTTGGATACACTTCAATGTCAATATTTACAGTCAATAAGATTTTGGATTTTCAATAAGAAGAAAATCAACCCTTAATAGATATTAATACCATGGAATGCAGCTTGGAAGTTTATAGTCTTCCAGGTACGTCATTCCCTTAGCTGGGAAAATGAATCCGTGAATGGACAAACAGATTCAGAGGAATGGGGAGTGGGTGAATAAAGACAACATTCAGAGCTCTGCTAACATGTCTTAGCGTGAGCGCCCATCGGGTGCACCTGAAGATCGCCCATCCTCACAAAAACAAACACGCTCTGTGTTTTATCTGCATTCTTGTTCCAGGACTCTACAGATGTCACCAACCACATCTTTGGTCAATATCAGATCCATCATCCCACTTCTGATTTCTAGCAATTTAAAATCCATTCATGTCATTCCACTCTTGCTCCGCCTGGCACCTCAGGCAGTGTGCTGCCAAACCCCCCCCATTGAGATAATTGGTGTCTATAATGAAGCAGATCCTTTCCCTGTGGCAACCCCTGAGTTCAGCAGAGCTTATTTCAGCTCAGCAATCTGTGGAGCCCAGGGCAACACACACACCGACATGACGCCCTATCAACAGGGTGATGAGATAATTATGACATTTATAAAGCAAGTTTACCAATTCACACATTTGATTTTTAAGCAATACTTATTGGTGCATTATTAACCATTTTACACGTAATTTTAAAATATTTCAGCTGAGCCCCAAGTGATACAAGGCAGTCGTTATTTTAGAATATATCACCTTATTATTTCCATGGTGACGTCAAGCTTGTCATACGACATTATGCAGCCACAGTAGCACTGTATGGCTAATGTCTGTTGTGAATATAGGCCTAACACGTCATCAAATTATGTTTGAAATGATTATTATTGCTGCTTCCATAGACATTAGTGTGTATTCTGCCAATTATAAATGTTATAATTTATTAAGAAAATATAAATACACTTTTTACATTTATTTATTTATTCATTCATTAAAAAACATTTTGCTAGTACTTTTGTGTATTTAAATGTCTGAAACCTAAAAAAAAAAAAAAAAGTGTTGAAAAGACTGACAAAAACTCAGTGCCAGTCAAAGTGTGAAAGCAGGTTTGAATTTAGCAGTCTATCTATCTATCTATCTATCTATCTATCTATCTATCTATCTACATCCGGTATATTAGAGCTGCTTGAAATAGAAAGTTAATTTGGGGCAGAGGGGATAGACATTGTTATAGTGTCTACAAACGGTTTCGGTACCGTTAAATTCTGTAAATTCGGTACACAAACTTGATGGTTCGTTACATACCTCGGTTTTGACGTCACGGTTCGGTACAGTTTCGGTACAGCAGGGGGACAACTAAACACAAAATTGCTTTTTTTTATTAAATAGTGGTTTATTGAAAAAAGTTCTCTTTTTTAAATATAATAATCAACACTCATCTTAAAAAAATTATGCAAAACATGTAAATTCCACATAATGCAGTTTTTAAATTAACTTCTAATTTATAAAAAAAATTTATTTGTTGTTGAAATATAATCATTTACACAGTGGCTATCATAACTTTTTCATAACAGATTTATTTAAACATTAAGACATCACTAACATGTAAAGTAAAATGTAATGAGTATATATTCTAATATTTCGCGAAATGCTCTTCTCTAGACAGCACACTAACAAGCTGTGGACACTGACGACTTCCTGAGGTAAATGAAATGCTACGTGACATTTTGTTTACAAGCTGTTTATTGCCATCTTTCCGCGGTTGAAACACTGATTGAGTGATTACATGAGGCGTGAGATGTTCATTCATGTTTATTTCGCATTTATACCAGTAGTAAAGAGGAAAGGATGATCGTGCTCCGCTCTGCTGTTTGAACTGAGGCGTTTATACAGCGATCTATTGTGCCACACCAAAGAGCGCCAAAACGGCATTTATTGTTTGAAATTCCTGAATAAAATGGACATAATTTGAAAGATGAGACTTTGTTTCTCATCAAAAGTAACAATAATAATTGGAAGTTTCCAATGAAGTTACGCTCATGCAGTGGCTAAACCAACGCTGTATTTGTTCGGTACACATCTGCACCGAACCGAAAGACCCGTACTGAACATTTTCAGTGTACCGTTACACCCCTATTATGTAGTAAAGGCATTTTCCTAGTGTCACAAATGAGACTTCTGTTTCGCCTAGAAGATCTCCCAGAGATTTTACATTAATATTTCAATAATTTAACAATACATGCTTGCATGTTTACAGTATTCTGATGTTGGTTAATAATCTCATGACATGCAGATAAACAAATAAATTACTTTATATTTTTGTTTTGATTGTTTTCATTTTAAAATGACTTTTCAATTTCACATTATTATAGTTTAATTATTTTATTTAAATGTCCCGTATTCACTGGTTTTAGAAAAAAATTCAATAATGTTTCAATCTTTGCCACAATAACAAAGTTCATGATACTGCAATCAAATATCTGCAATTTCAATCTGAACATTTCTTATCAAATTCTTCAAAACCAAGCCATCTAAATAATTCTATCCACATTTTATTTTATTTCCACATTTTTTTATAGCTCCATAGAGGGAAATGTTTTCATTTCATGTTTTCAAATGTTTTCATTGACATAAGAACTCCAACTCTAAAAGAGCAACGTCTGAGCAAAAAAATAAATTCCTCTGGGAATCTACTGGCTGCTGAAGTTTTAAGTTGAGTTTACAAAGGAGATTTAGGGCAGGTATAGGTCTATCCTCCATATGCTCCCTTTTGGACCAAAGTATGTGTATAGGAAAACTTTACTGGCCGGTGTGAAGCAGAACTTGAAAGCTGAGGTAATATCACAGGCCCATGTCAAGGAAAAGATGAGTAGGGGAAGAGGACCATGGACCATTGGTGTGATCTCAGTTTGAGGTGCTCTAAAAGCTGTTAGTTCAGCTTGTTTCTGTAAACTATATTTGGAGATGTCCATGACCAAGATTTCATCCTGTGGAATATAAGAAAATATAGTGCTTTTTAGCAGTCACAATTTTGGACTCATATTTGTCCTGTTGGAAAAAAGAAAAGAGAACACACAGTGTGCTAGAAAAACACAACCCAATCATGTAGAGCAGTGTTTCCCAACCAGGGTGCCGCGGCCATCTGTGGTGCCATCTGTCGAGAGCAGGGGTGCCGTGTAAAAAA
>NW_015557123.1:122989-138666 GCF_001515605.1 Sinocyclocheilus anshuiensis | reverse complement strand
ATTTATTTAATTCGAAGGCCTGTCATTATTTTTTGTTTGTGCTATTATTCATTTCTTTATTTGTTCTTATTTTATTACTGACTGCTTACTTGTCATTTTTTATTCAATTCAAAGTTTGAAATTGCCACTGCACCAACATTACCCCACTGTAAAATTAAAAAAAACACTGAGTGAGCAAAAATTTGTGAGATAGCTAGTTATAATGGTAATTAAATAATGTTTACATATGTATAAAAGCCTACATTCAAATCTGTCATATAAATTGGTCTCTTCATTAGAAATTATCCTACTGATTATCACCACTGATGGACAAAATTTTTTAATAATATTAAAAATATCTGTATGACATTATATTCTGCAGTTCTTCCCTGTTGTACCGAATATCTATACTTTTCAAATTATCATATCGAAGTTAGAAATTCAAATATTGTGACAAAATTAATTTTGTAGGGTGCCACAAGTTTGTTAAAATTTCCAAAGGGTGCCGCGACTAAAAAAAGGTTGGGAAACACTGATGTAGAGCGTCAAAGCTCTCCAGCTTGGTATCATAGATGGGCGTATATATCACAACTCATGATTCATTATTCCAAGTAGGAACACAATATTTGTTACGTAGTGAGCGAGATATAACCACACCAGCTTACACAACCCGTTTACGTGTATGATTTAAGAAAACTATGTTAGTTTTTTGTACCTTTTGTGATGGAAGACCCATATGGAGCTTCTAGCGCAGGGTTCCTCAAATCTTGCCCTGGAGGGCCAATGCGCTACAGAGTTTAGCTCCAACCCTACTCAAACTCACCTACCTGTGATTTTCTAATGATCCTGAAGACATTGATTAGCATGCTCAGGTGTGTTTGATTAGGGTTAGAGCTACACTCTGCAGAAAAGTGGATCCCGTGGGCCAGATTTGAGGATCCCTGTTCTAGCGCATCTGGGTCCACCCAACATGGAAGAGAGTTTATAAACAGCATGTAAATAAAAGGCAAGTAAAGTGTTATATTAATTTTCCGATGTTTGTCTAACTGTCCAAACATGTGAGTCTGTAAATGTACTGTGTATGCATGACACATGTAAAGGCATACAAGGTTCACTATATGTAAACCAACTTTTCGAAAGAAAATGTCTGATAGTACAATCCAGAGAAAAACTTCTAAACCAATTAATCTTACAATTTTTACAAGCTGGATACAGATGTAAAAAAAATGGACACGGTAGAAGCAATTATTGTTTGATTGAAGGCTGTGAGGGACAGAAGTAAAGTCCACTGAATTGGTTGTAATTTTCAAGTGACAAAACATTTATTTCTCTATTAATGTACTCTAAGAAAAGTCTATAAAAATATAGCACAATGTACTGTGTTAATATGAAGGAATTTTCTGTATTGATTTTTCACAGGTGGTTTACCCATATTTTGAATAACACATTGCAATGTGTTGTATTTTTGGATTAAAGGAAATAACCGTAAACTTAATGGATGTCCTGGTTGAAAATTTCCAGTACCTTCGCTTTTCTACAGAATTGTTTTCTTCGGTGTGTTTATTTCATGTTATTTATTAAATGTACTGATGTTCTCCCTCTCTTTTACTCTTTTCTATTCATGATGACCCATTTTCTAACAGCAATGCTATCTCAGTGATTACTAGACATTGTTGCATGCCAACAAAGTGGGACAGACCCCCTTAGAACAGAACTATCTGGAGTTACAACGACTCCTTTTTGGGTGCACTACTGAAGCAATCCAAGATCACATGCATCTAAGTTCAATTTTATTCAAACGTCAGATTAAACCTCACATAGTTCCAGTGACACTGATATTTTTACATTGCTCTCAACAGACAAGAAGAGCCATGAAAAGACACAGCTGGCTTGGTCTCTTACGACGACTGAAGGAAATTGAGCATCACAGGCTGTAGGCCGACACTGTGCAGACCACCTGCTATGAATGCTACAGGAAACCACCACTCAGCAGTAGGTCAGAGTCTGAGGCTTTGAAGCCACACCAGGGAAACATTAAAACTCAGTTTGAGTTAGAGAAGAGGGCAGCGACTGGCCTTTTGCAAGTCCCAAGAGCACAAAGTGTTAAGATAAGTAGTCTCTTTTCCATCATCGCCACAGGAAATCAGCACTGGCCCTGGGAAGCCAATTTATAGCTCAACAAAGTGCTGAAGCTGGAGCTAATGGTTTACACCACACAAGCCTGGTGAGGTTGAAATTCCATTTGGTTTGAAGACTGTGATACAGATGTAATTACTTCAGCCAGGATGGGGGCGTATCTCAGAATCAGTTCAATGGATCATTAAACACAGTTAATCAGCAATGCAAGTATGTTGCTATATATTTCCCATTAACTAAAGGTAATGCCCTCCCACGTTGTTTTAAGCAGGGCTAAAAAAAGAAAAAAAAAAAAAAAAAAAAAAAGAAAGAGAACCGAAAGAAAGTCATTCTGAATGACCTGATGTGCAGAGATTTCCCAGGAGAAGTGGCCATGTCAAATGATGTTTGTGTCTGCATCCTACTGAAACCTGCAGTGTCTCTGACCACAGTTTGGTGTAATCCATATACAAAGCTGGATGCTAATGAATGAACAGAAGAGAGACAGACTGTATACACTTCCTCCCTGACTGCTGGAGTCCTGAAGCAAACAGAGTAAGTTGATAATTTACAGCACCGCAGGATGGGTGGAATATGCTCATGTTTGGGATAAACATAAAGACATGTACGCACGCACGTATATGTATAATATCTCCAACCAGTTACATGTACTCTTTGACTGATAGGACAGGGAAGGCTCACACAAAATATTTGTAAATATGGAAAGAAAAGTCACAAATGAGAATTTTGTTTCTCTAAGACTAGGAATGTTGTGTTAGTCAAACCCATTTGACCTTAAAATGTATACTTGAAGTACCCCCTGATATTTTAAATGAATATTTCAATATTTCAGCACATTTGCATATTTATAGTACTTTGATGTCAGTTAATAGCAGGGCTCTGCGACTAAATCGGTCAGGATATAATAATTTGCGAGTGAAGTTTTTGCTGAGGGTGCCACTGGCGACTATAAAAATGTACGTTATGATTTAAAATTTGCATGTAATGACTTTTTTCTGATTGTTTTGCGATCACATCTTTTGTTATGTTGATGTAATAAACTGAGACGATGCGCATCAAAGTTTTAATGGAAAAAAGTAAAGAAACAGTCCTCATCTCTGCCGAACAGCAGCGTTGACAGCACACCTGCTAAAAGCAGCTCCAGTTGTGCAGCACGAGAGAGCGGAGACGCACGAAGTAAATGTGCAGAAAAGCAGTGTCTATTTCATGTGCAACTTGAACAAACTACAACTGGCAAAGCTTTCAGTTGTGTGGATATTAACAATTAGTTTATAATCGATAGGCTACTATGGCTTCTTGTTATCAAGATCTTTAGTCTAAATGTTGTGTTCTGTTAATGCGTGAGCTTCATATTAATTCTAGTGCACTTGCCGTCCAGTAATCTCAATAAGCTTTGTGCTCCGTTACCTTTTAATAAACAAAGTATCAGCGTTTTGGCGCTCTTTAATGCGGCATGAGTGATCGCTTTAATGCCTCAGTTCAAGCGGCACGTGAACCCGTCATATCTTTCTCTTTACCACTATAGTACGAAATAAACATGAATGGACATCAAAAGGTATTTTATAAGATACAGTACATCTTACTGAAATTTCTCATCGCTCATTCAGTGATGCGGAAAACGTGTAACGCTTGTAAACAATGAGAAGTAACAATACATTTGCAGAATAACCATTCGGCGTCCATAATCTCCGTAGTCAGCTAGAAAAAGTAACTATAAAAGAGAAGCATTTATATAGCAATGACCAAGTGATGCTGAAATAATTATGGTCCGTGATATCGGCACAGATTCTGTGTAATAAACAATTCTTTGTGATTGTATATAGTTTGAAGTTGGAAAAGACATTTAGTTCCCAATTTAAGTGAACCATAGTTCCTGGACATCTACAAGATGGATTAAAATGCTGATAAAGACTAGAAAAGATGAGACATAAACACATGACAGTATGCCTGAAATGTTAAAGTGTTAAAAAAATAAAAATAAAACACATTTATTCTGTGGCACCTAAAAAAATAATTTGGCGCCTAATTTTATTTCTTATAATTAATAGATTTTTTTGTCTGGAGCGCTGAATAGTCGTATGACATGCAGGTAAACAAAATTAATAATTTTAGCAAGCGCTTTATTTTGATGTTTTAATTTTAAGATTTTTTTTTTTAAATTTAAATTTTAAATTTTTATAATTTATTTAATTATCTTTCTGTAAAATGTCATGTCTACTCTAGTTTCAGAATTTTTTTTTTAATAATGTCTCAATCTTTATCACAGTACGAAAGTCCACGATACTGCAATCAAATATCTAAGTTTGCAATATCATTTCTTATCATATTTTTCCAAAACTAAGTCATCTAAATTATTCTATCCACATTCATTTTATAGTTCCATACTTTTATGACAACAATTGTCTTGAGTATGACTGTTTTCATTTCACCAAAATAATTTTTGGAGAAGCATTAGAGACAGAGTTAAGATGACATAATTGAGAACTCCAACTAAAACTAAAAGAGCAACTAAAAGAGCAATGTCTGAGCAATAAAACTGTCCTCTGGGAGTCTACTGATTGCTGAAGTTTTAAATACACAAGCAATAAGTAACTATACAAATATACCTTATACTGAATTACCATAACATGATGTTCTTATTAAAGTGAACCGTAACTGATTAAAGCTTCCTAAGGAGGTCACGGAAAGAGTTAATGTGGTCCAGATTACACTAGTTAGAGACACTGATGAGATCAACCCAGTAGTTCCTGTGCTGTGACCTGGTGCTGAACCAACGCAGTAGAGCTTTTCTTTACCAAAGGTACAAATCTCGGCCATTAACAGAAACCACAGACCACCTTTGGTTGTAAAACAATGTTGAAACATAATGACTTGGCTGGAGGACACTCAACCAACCAATGAGCTGACAAACTTTGTGCACAGTAAATAAAAACTCAAACCCACCAAACCGTTTCTGAGACAACTCAAATCATTAGTATCTACAAATCTTTAAACGTGAAGACCACCACTCCATTTCTTTCTTCCTTCTCTTACACCACCACATTGATATAATTAACAAACAGTACACCTTCATTGTCTTTCATAGGCCAAAGGAGTAAAAAGAAAACCTGCAGGATATGTCTTAAATCTGCCTTGGAGCAGTGAAGCGGGAACAGACAGGTGAGACAGACAGGTAAAAAGGTCATGGAGAGAGAGATGAAGAACATTCATCTTTCAAGACAGGATAGAGGGCCAACAATGGGGGGGGGAAGAGAGTAATTCAATCGTGGTCTCAGGAAAGATATGATATTCTTGGATCAAGCAAGAGGGTGAAGAAAGCATCAGAGCTGAGGGAAATAATACAGAGGATAAGAGGCGGTGTGTGTGTGTACTACTTTATGCAGGAGGCTGGGGCGGCTTGCACTGGTGATGGGGTTCAGCTGCTTAACCAACGGTTGGAAACTAAGCTGAGGCCTGCCCCTGTCACGGATTAGGGAATGCCATCATGGGAATGTCTAGCTCCAGGGCCTTAGTCTGAAGGGGGGCTGACATATACCGTTTTTCATTCCATCTTAACATCCGCAAGCAATGAAGAGCACTGAAACTCCAAATGATTGCAGCCATATACTGTATATTTCCACTAAGATGATCTCTAACAATAACGGAACACACATACTTTCGATGTTTTACACATGATAGTACTTGACTGTGCTGAGCTAAACTATGCTACAGTAGATTACACTGTAATATTATAGATTCAAACACGGATGCTTGAGCTTAAAAAGTGTTTTTTAAGGTAGGCTTTACCAGTACTGTATTTCCTGGAATATAAGTCACGTTTTTTCATCATCTGAAATGTGCTGCGGCTTATATTACTAAACTACTTAGGCTACATGCATATAATGCACATCAAGCACATGAGCAAAGTGCACACATTAGGATTTGTGCACAATGAGAGAGGTATGTGAACCCAAGTTTATTTCCATAGCACATTTCCCACATGATAGGGTTTATAATGTTTGTGAACGTTTTGTTTTATTTACCGGTATTTTACATTATTTCTGAATAATGACACCAATGTGACATATCTTTGTTTTTTATGTGCGACTTATAGTAAGGTGAAATGTATTATATGGTACTAAAAAATGGAAAATATGGTACTATAATTTATAATCAGGGTACGCAATATGATCCCGAGTATGTTGCTCCAAACATGTATGACTTATGTTCTTCTGTAGAACAAAATATTTGATCTAAAGTCATTGGGATCCAGTTTCATTTGGACCTCAACACTATTCAAAATATCTTGTTTTGTGTTCCATGGAAAAAAGTACATCATACAGGTTTGGCATGACATGAGAGTGAGAATAAATTACTTACAATTTTTTTTTTTGCCAGATATGCAATAAAATAGATTTAAATAAAACATGCTTGTATGGGCAAGCAGCAATCTTAGAAACTTTTCTTAGAAATCAGTTTCTTAGAAACTTTCGGTTTCTACACTGGTCACTCAGTTAGAGTGTAAGGGGGAAATTGATATCAAAAATTGCTAATTGCTTTGTTAATAAGCAAACGTGGTTAATGAGAGAAAGAAACACAAAGAGACAAAGAAAGAGAGGAATTGAGGCCTTTAGAATAACATTTTATACTTTGCTATAAAACATCATCAAGAAAAAAAAAACATCTATCATGGTCATATTACACTTGGCCCCTCATGCTGTTTCCAATTTTCAATAGCACTACAAAGCCACCCCAGACAGTTCATGCTCAAACAAAGCTTAGACAAGGGTACATTTGAGCACTTGGCATCAGCGACTGAAATCTGTTTATATAATTCACAGATGGACACATCATAGGTAAAGAATGAAGGAGGAATTAAGGAGATCCTGTACATTAGATATGTGGGGGAAAACAACAGAGGGAAGAAAGGATGATGTAGTCATGTAGAGAGGGAGGGGAGGCCAAACACAGATGAATAAACAGAGCTATTCCAACAACAGGCTTTCTTGCAGCACAACACAGAGTAACTGCAGGATGCCTTAATCAGACCGATGTGTTATGAATGTGAAATTTACTTGCTTACTCACTGTCAATATTAGCATGCTTCTATTTCTATGTCTATAGGCCTATTACGACTCTTTCACAACAATGGTGAACATATAGATGAATAAAAGTGTGCTTGGGGGTTTTGCCCTGAGGGAGCCAATTCACTGTGAAGGTTGTATGGATGACAGAGAAGGGTGGGGGGTTACATGAAGGAATTGAAAGAATGAGTGAAAGTAAGCCACCCATCAACAAATGAAAGAAAAACAGAGAGAAAAGAGCAAAAATCCATTTCAAACAGTAAATCCATCCCAAGGCTGCAGTGACATGTAGATGGTGTAAGACAAGGCGTGTACAATGAACTAAAACAACATAAACATAAACCTACCAATAAGTTACGATAAAAGGGGGCCCTCTTCAAGCAGAAAAAAAAACTCTTCTTAAACCCTAAGGGGTATTTTCTTCCATGAATCTTTCATCTATCTATTTTCCCATGCTCTCCATGTGAGAGCTGCATTTGCTCATCATTCTAAATGCTTATTCTCTGTATGTCTCGTTTATTCTTTTCTTGAAAAGAGAGCAAAAATCACTAATCCTACTGCTCTTATTTTGGGGTAGAGGTTTAAACAAATCTCTACACCCACATAACATCTCCCACACCCTCTGCTAGAGACATGAATGACATCTCAAATTATGCAGCTTGTTGAGGAGAAGTGAATGTCACCCAGTCACCCAGAATGCTGTAACAAATGCACAACAAGGCACTAAAGTAGTAGTTTTCTGTTCTTTATTCCTATGTCCTTTCCTCCCTGTTTTTCTTTTACAGTGTTTCAGAAACCCATGAGTGAAGGAAAGAATGTTAAGATGCTCTCTTCCACACACTATCACTCTGTTCCGTAGTGTAACCTTCGACCCTTTGTTTGCTTTGAACATGAGTGAATATGGATCTTAGTGAGCTCTATCATACGTGCAGAGCTGATGACAAGACAAAGACAAAAATGTCACTGGCATGCCATTCATCCTGTCACTCTCTTAAATCAGCTGTAGAGGAGAAATCTGTCAACACCTCCGAGACTTTAATCTCCCAAATCTATGGAATTTATTACTGACACTTTTGAAGAGCTACTTGCTGCACGATTTGAAATAAAGATAAAGACAGACCATAAGTTAAGAAATAAGGTGACGGGCAAAAAAAGACCATGTAGAACTATGAGAGATACTCAGCAAGCCTTTACAACTTGTATGAAATTAAATTATCCTTAGCAGCCGAACATGTCACAGTAGCGTGCTGCGATTTATACTCATGTTGTATTGATTGTAACGGCAGGACATTACAGAAGAGCCTGGCTGGAGATGAGACAGAGTGAATCAGTAAAAGCCGGCCCACACACATGGTCCTAAACATTCACAGAGCTACATACAGGCTGCTATCTATCCTCATGAAAGGTGAAAAAGCAGTAAAACTCTGCTTTTTGCCATTGCGAAAAAGTGCAGCTCTAAAGGATCCCTCCCATGTACAACCGCAAGCCTCTGTACAGTAATAGCAGGCCATGTAAGGAGTAAAGCTCTCACTGACATGGAGATTAACTTAATTTCCACTTATTAACTAAACCAAAACTGATGAGGCAAAGAGAGAAACATGTAGGGAACAATAAATGAAGCCACCTGGAAAGTAAACCTACAAAAAAAATTCCTGCTCAAATCTTTGTGTTTATTATCAGGAAAAAGAAGGTTGAAAATGGATAGATGATAGAATAAACAACGAGAATGATACATTTAGGACTAGAGGAGAATAAACATGAATGCTTATGGACTTTATTGGGACAGATACTGGTGAGATGGAAGGAAGGAAAGAAAGAATACAATACAATGTGAATGCAATGCATATCTTTATACAGTACTGTTTCTTAGAAATTAAGAAAATAATTAAATAACACTGGCATTGTGTGTGTGTGTGTGTGTGTACCTCACGTTTGGTCACTCCAGGGGAACCGTCGCAGGCTACAGTAAACAGCTATAAAAAAGGTATCTCTTACGTATCAGCTCACTATTGCTATTTAATTTCTTACTCAAATTAATTTAGACCATTAACATGATATTTAACATACATCAAACACAGAAACAGTAATCTTCTCCATCATGCCCTCAATTGTCTTATCATCTCAATCCGGTATTTTCCTAATATCAAATAGAGGACCATAAACATTACCTCCTGGCGTTACAGCTTTTAAATGGATGGAGGGGACATAGAGAATTTGTGCCCCAGGGAAGGTTTAAAACAGGGAGGGGCACTAACAAATCACAAAGCAATCACAAAGTGTCTCTGTCTGACCTGGAGCAATGTTCTAGAAAGCGACACCTGCAGCAAGGAAAAGCGCAGAAAAACTCTCAACACGTTGTACCAGGCAGCCCAGGAATTTCTCACGGGGGAGGAAGCATGGGGTGTCCTCTGTGATAACACTAAGACAATATTCACACAAAAAGCACAACAGTTTCTTGTGAAAGTGTAAGATGTGAATGATAATAAAGATTAGTCGTGCATATTTTTGTGTCTTTTTTTTCATTACAATCCACCTCCCCTTTTCAAACAATGACCTATAACATTAATCCCACACCTAAAGTAAGCAGTTATTTTACATGATTGTAAAACTGAAAGATGTTTATTTTATATTAAATATTCAAAACAAACCATTTTTGAGTCCAAACTTTAGGGAATTTTAAAGGCAAATGATCCCTTACTCTGTGTGCACCTAGTTATTGGAATCCATTGCCTTTGGCTTAGTTAAAATACTGAAATATTATCTATGTAACTATCTGCACAGTGCTCAAGCACAAAACCCCTCAGCTAAAGTACGTTAACACGCATTCATATTTTTCTGAACCGCATAAACCCCTTTATATCTCTCTCTCTCTCTCTAATTCTCTCTCTCCACTGATATGGTGTATAGGAGAGGTAGTTATCATCCAAATATTTCCGCTGCGGTTTCTTTCAAGCTGTGCTATAGAACACATCAAAAAGGCTTTGCAACTCTTCCAATACTAAGTAGGACAGGATACTATCAAATTTAGCAGACACTCACAAATTTCGTAAAGGCTGTTAAAGCTATTTCGTATAATTGGCTGGTTTGCCAAAATTATTTAGATTATTTTTATTAATCAAGAAAAGTGAATATAATACACAACTGATTGCAAGAACAACATTTTTGAGTGTCTGCAGATAAGAACTGCCAGGAGTGATGGCTTATCTGTGCATATAGCCTATATCAAAATAAAAGATATGGAGTGAACGTTCCATATGTCCTTACATAAATATTTGACCTGCTACCTTAGTTTATGGTATCATATTTATATTGTAGCATTATCAAATACGCAAACTCTAGATTTTTCTAAAACATCTTTCCTGATGTGCAACTCAAAGAGTGAGACTTTATTTTAAAAGGGTCTAATGAAATCTTTAATCTGGTGCTTCCAACTACATTCCAGTTTCTTCTTGCCTCTTGACAAATTTTTAATTGCATTTGGCATAAATTATTTGTAACATTACCCCTATTCTTAAATAGATAAAATAATAACATTTATCAACAAAACATTTGCTTAGCCATCACAAATTATAACTGAGAGATCACACTGAAAGCATAAACTGTGAATGATTTTTTACAGTTTGACAGTAACACTTAAGTTTCATTTTCAAAAGTCTTCTCTATAGTCTTGAGACAGGCTCCTACTTTTATTTCACTAGCTCAATAATATCTGGCTCCTTGTACTGCCCTGCTCCTCATAATCCAGTTGAAGAATTTGGGCCAATTAACCCTTTAAAATCCATGTAGAAGCTTACAATTGCTGTTAAATATCAGCACACTGCAATAAAGCTTGATTGTTCTTGCCTGTAGGAAAAAAAAGGAATGCTAAAACCATTCACCTAAGACCCTGACATCTGTCTTGACCCCATCAAAGAATCTTAAGAACTTTTCTCCTCATTCTTGATGACCTTATCTGCATGATGTTGGAGGTCTGACCCTCTACAAGCTCCAACTACATGCAAAAAGTTTGAGTTGAAGTGATGTCTACATTAAGAGGGTTGTTTAAATAAAACTCTCCAGAAAACATTCACTTAGCTGACTTTTACTTCCCAAACATCTATTAAACAGTGATTAAAATGCAATGCTTTGAAATTTCTTTGTATGGGTGCATGATGTACAATTTTTTAAGTCTGAACTGATTTTTGGTGCGAGATCTACTCTGATATTAGAAAATAAGGCATGCAAAATCACTCTCTTAGGTCATGCAAAGGCCCACTCTCTTAAGTCCCCACCAACACCATTGGTGTGTGTCCCACAAGGATCACTGATTGGCCCCTTACCGTTCTCCATCCACACCAAAATACTAAATTGTATCATCTAAATTCACAGTTTCTCATATACTCTCAGGGCTCCAGACTGCGACCATTTTTTCTGCCGGTGCGACTAAATTTTGTGAGCACTCGCACTGGTGATCACCGCATTGCCCAACTCATCAAACCTGCCAATTCTGTTGCATATGAGAAACATCTAACGAAACAAAAGTGTAACGAAACCGCGCTATTCGTTTGAGCTGAGCAGCGCGGACCACCTCGGACCAATAATTGAGCGCAGCGCAGTGCAAACAAACTGCAAGCAAAAGCTCAGAACAGGATTACTTGGGAGCCAGTTTTGATCTCGTGACACTGTTACTGCACCGCGCTGCAAGATCCAGAGAGAAGCGTTTGAATTCTGCACAAAATTCTCTGTTATAAACAGATCAAACAGTGCTGACGTAGAAAACCAGAAGTAGTAACGATAACTATAACTATGGTTTTGTGGCAGAAATGGTTGAATGTTATTACATTATTCATTTTAGGGTTTGTACAACTTTTGAGAGAGAAATTCGAGCACTTTTCAGTGACTTTCAAGTATTTCACACAACTATTTCAAGCACTTTAAAGCTCTAAAAATTATCCAGTTTAAATGTTATTTTTAATGGGATGACCAAAATATACTTTGTGGTAAACAAACGCTAATTAAAATTAAAAAACACATCAAAGTATCACTATAACCAGTAGATGGCAGCAAAGGAGCCCTTATTGGCTTATTAGTCATTAATTTCTACTTTTTGCTTTATATTTTGAAATTATAAAATCACTATTATACAATATCAAATAATAAAAAAAAGAAAAGTCACAAAGTGCCTTGAAAAACAAACTTTTTTTCCATTTGTGACTGAATCACACATCAAGAGCGTTCCTTTTATAATCACTGAAGTTATCAGTCAGTTCCGTATAATACCATAGAAGAATAATGGTACATTTAATAAGAGTAGAATATGTTCTTTTTCTATATAAAACTTAGTGTTGTTAATAAAAGTAAATTTTGTATGCTTCCCAACTCAAGCTCAGTGCTTTACTATCAAATGTGCATTACCAAGAAATAAGCGTGTAATATTATTAGTAACTGCACCTATTAATGTAAAACAATAATAATTTTATGATTAAATTATCTTTCTTTTTAATACCCCTAAATACTGAATAATGACAACAATCAACTGTGTCATTCCCACCAGATGTTTCTGCATTCACAGTGATTACACTTGGTATTAACTGGCACTTTAAATGCAGCTCCTGCTACACATGTGACTTGATTCTGTCTCTGATTTTATGACTACATATTAGGGGTGTGCAAAATTGCAGAATTCAGAATTAAGAATTGGCTCCTTTTCAGTTCATGAGTGTGAGTTCAAACTGGCGACCACACAGGAAGTTGAACTGGATTTAGTGGAAGTAGAATTTACTGAATTACAATTCAAATTATTTTTACAAGTACTGGCATTCTGGGAAGTGTTCTTTTGGTCAAAAAAACAAAAGTTTCTTTTCAACACAAATGAACTCCTCAACATAGTCAAGACCTCCCAATAACAAATTGTATTCCTATAAATAAAATGTATAGCCTAATTCTCATTCAAAACGTACTAATTGACTTCTAGCTGACCCATTCACCATTGTGGACCACACTGAAGCAACTCTCGTCTTGCTTCATGCTACACAAGGAACATGAGGAAAATCCAGCCCTCCATGAATTACTACTCTGCTAAGCTGTTTGTTATTGCAGGCTCTAATTATTTCATGGCTAGTCTATACTGCCACTACTCACCATCCCACCTGCATTAGCCTCACATCTGCTTGAGCCCATTCAAAATGCTCCCACTCGATAAGTGTTTAACCTCTATATATTCTCATGTCATGCTCTCTACAATTGCTCCCATTAACTGCTAGAATTAAATGCAAGACCCTGTTTCTATTTCCCACACCCAGGGCCACTCCTTAACTTCTACAGACATCTAGAACAGTAAAATCACAACTTACTTTCAAATAAAGCCAACAAGAGAGACAGCTTTTCATAATTCACCTATATAAGGATTCACACTCACCTCATATGAATCAATTAAACATTAAATTAAAATTAATGACTCTACTAATCTTTAAATATTTGTCTGAAGCTACTTAAAAAAAAAAAAGATTTCAAAAGGTATACTGCTATAATTGCTTCAACATCAGCCAAAGATGATAAATGGATCATAATTGATGTATACTAAAAGTGCAGGCAAATTCTTGTTAAAGGGGTCATATGACGCTGCTAAAAAGAGCATTATTTTGTGTATTTGGTGTAATGAAATGTGTTTATGCGGTTTAAGGTAGTGTTGTAAATACAACTTAACCACTGATTTCTAGTCGTGTCCATTTTTGGAAGGCCAAACAAAGTAGTTTCGCATTCACAACGAAACAGCGTCACACACAGCAGCCTTGAGTGAGCCGCGGCCTAGAGTGAGCGGAGGCCGGAGGCCTAGAGTGGATTCGACGAAGGAGCATCCGGCGGGCTTGCATCAACCACATGTGACGACCCCGGGCTGGACTCCGCTTCGTCCACGGTGAAAGCCAAGTAGTTTCCCTTTCACAACGAAACACACAGCGCCTTCACGACATGGTGACGGCGGCAACAACAATACTACAGCGATAATAAAAGTTACGCGTTCTTTCTTTGCGTGAACATTTGGGCGGCGTTATGCAAATCTTCCCAGATAGTGACGTAGACATGTGGGGGCGTGTTAGAACGAGCCGTTTTAGGTAGGAGTGGCTGACTCTTAACTTTTATAAAGAATATCTCTTTGGATTTGAGACTTTAGTCTTTGCAACTTTACAGATCTTCTTTATGAACCAAGAGCTTGTAACACTCCAAAGAGAAAGGAACAATTGAAATCGCATCATATGACCCCTTTAAAAAATAAAACAGATGAAGAATAAAAATTTGAATGACGTACTTATAGAAAACCAAGTGTCAATATTGTAACAATAAGGTAAATGGGTGTGGCTGAGAAACAGGGTAGGAGGAGGAGTGTTTTGTCAGTTGGGTGATGAGAGGACTGAGACACTTCACAAATCAAACAAGAGAATACGACGAAAAACGAATGAATGTTTAAGGTAACTAACCATTGTAAGCTCTTGACATCTGACAAGTTTAACAAGGCACACAAAATTTACACAAAGCTTCACAGGTTGTAATTTGTCAAGTGTTTTTTACAAGAAGTTCAAATACAAGTGTGTTTGCAAAAGTTAACCCAAACATGATGAGCCCGATGTATATTACAAAGAAGAGTTAGAGTTTCAGTTAAATAACAAATGATCAAACCCATACTGGCGACATAAACCACAAGGGGAAATACTGATATGTGTTTTAATACTGATAGCAGACTTACCCCTTGTGCAGACACTGCATACAAGACAACAGGTAACACAAAACTCCTGTGAAGGGAAATTAACAAAACCATCAAATGTGCTCGAGAGAAATAAAGCGCTTTATTTAACTCGGTGACTACAACTGACAGTTCACTATTTAACATCCAAGCGTCTGGATTTGTAACCACGCGTAATAAAATGACATCTCTAGATATAAATATACTTACCAAAGCTTCATTTTGCAAAGCTTTGAGAAAAACGCAGGTAATGTTTCCTCGGCGTCTTCACAGAAAGCCTCTGTTAATGGCTTCAAACCTATTCATTTGAGAATCCGGTGAGCGGTTCGTCCACTTCGAAGGGCAAGGAGAGATAAGGATAAATATAAACAATTAAACGAGAGATGAAAATATAATTTTGCACATGCAATAAGTATTTTATGAAGTTTTGTTTCAGTGTGTCCTCTGAGAATAAGAGAAGTTCACTCACAAGAAAGTTCTGTGTTGGAAACGCTCTCCTCGCGGCAGAATCGCTTCACGCACCGCGGCAAGTGCTGCGCTCTGAGAAGAGGGCGGGATTTTCACCCGTCGATCACTCGCGCCTCACGCTTTTGCCTCCAAACAAACAGCGATAACAACCACGGACCATAACAAACAGCGATAACAACCAGTAAACAGTGTGCCACTCATGTAAACTGAAATAATGTAAATCTCACACACGACTGGACATAATAAAACATAATGAAAATTACATGAACACATAAATTGATCAGAAAGGAATTCAAGTAACTCCACACAGATGA
>NW_015557123.1:122753-122959 GCF_001515605.1 Sinocyclocheilus anshuiensis | reverse complement strand
AGTTTAAAAAAAAAAAAAAAAACTCAATATTAATCATCTGTAGCAGGCTACAAAATCAATAATGTTAACTTTAAAATAAGAGAAGAGCACAAGTAAACCTTCCTCTCTTATCTTCATTTATGTCAGCAAATGGAACTGCAACAAGTAGAATTATTGGGCAAAAAAGTTGCCCTTTAAATAATATAGCCTTTCTGTGATAGCATACA
>NW_015557123.1:118832-122743 GCF_001515605.1 Sinocyclocheilus anshuiensis | reverse complement strand
TTTTTTTTTTTCAATGTTTGTCTGTGATGCGTCCTCCGCCACGACATCGATAACAAATCCCCTAATAATATTAAAAGAAAAAAACAGCGAGTAAAATAGTTTATATTAATGGGTTATCCAACAAAAAAGCATCAGAGACATTTAAATTTAACTTTTCATCCTCCCATAAAATTACAGCTTAAAGTGTGTATGGATCTAGAATGATTTTTGGCGGAGGGATATGAAATAGGGCGATGAGCAAGTAAAGGGGATTCAGTAAAGTGACGGTACATTATTGCGAGCGCTGCCAGCACTGGACAGCCTTGAGACTTTACAAGAATCCTTCTGTAGCTTTTGGGGGGGGGAAACGTGCTGGTTTTGCAGTTAGCTTAACGGAGGAATATGAAAGGTTCAATACGTGTTCATAGTTGTAACTGTCAATGTTAAGAGGGCAGATTCTTTGAAAATCAGCATGAACTTAAAGAGTCTCGGCGCTGTGTTACTGGTGTTCTTCACTATAAGTACTGAGGTGCGCAAATCGGAGTCTGCGGTAAGTGAAAATTGCTTGTTACTTGTTTTAGTTAGGCCTATATCTTAAATTGAAACAACCGTTGCCATTGCTTTAGATCAATCACACACGCTTTAGCTAAAGTTTAGCCTATAAACACAGGTTACTTTATAGCATGAAAGTATTGGTTTCCTTGAGATCGGTAAGAACAAGTGCGAAACTTCTGTGACTTGGGATATCCATATGGTATATTCATGTACAATCGTTAAGATACAATCCGTTATATCTATTGAGTGCAAGTGCAGAGATATGCACATCACATTTTAATAGTCCCAACTGCATGTAGAAACATGTAGGATGTTCTTTTAAAACGTATTATCAATGTTGAATATAAAACAGCCACTTTATTTATCATTCAGTAATAACTGTGAAATTTCTAACTTTATAGGCTATCTATTTTTATTTTATTTTATACATTTTTGTTGTTGTTGTTGTGTCTGCTTTTTTTTTTTACTTATGTATTTATTATCAGTATTTTTTATTTAATTAATACACATGTAGTCGTTCTCATGCTCATAATTTGTTGCACAAATGTTACTGGTATAAGTGAATGGGTTGCAATCTGATTACTGACACTCTATTTCTATTTGCACATTACATGTGACATTATTGACAGATTAAATGCCAGTTATTTACTCATCACAAACTTGATGTGAAATGATAAGGAAAAATGATTCTCATCTGTACAATTTCCATATGAACCCATTCATTGAGCACAATTTTTGTCTTGTTAGCCATCACGCCACAGAGTGATCCTGGTCAATCTGACATGCTTTGCATGCCTGTATTTTTGGACCTGATTGGATACATTGCCGCAAATACAAAGACATGGCATCACTATGTGACCAATTCATTGTCCAGCTGTCAGAGTAGTCAATAGCAGGAGGCAGACAGGTGAGGACATGTTTAGGGAGGGACCTGTCATAGAGGTACAGATACAGCAGGGACAGAAGAGTACATGTGGTGACCTTACAACAAAACACATCATGTTCCTACATTTCCCAAAGGGCATTATTGTGCACCAGTTCCAACAGGGAGTTAAAATGTTTGCACATTTCTTCCAAATGATTAGCTGTTGAATTGCTGTGATTCTCAGTAAAAAATTCTGGAGCTCTTTCGTTTTACTCCTAAGGTACTGCCCAGTTTCTGTTTCTCAGTTCACAAGGTGAAAGGTGGCATCTGTCATTCATAGAGGGAGGAGTTTGCTAGCCATCAGGACAGGCATGTAGACATATAGTGCCGCCCATCCCCCAAGAGCAAGACCACACAACCCTCAGGTCTATTCAATAAGTGAATCTAACCACAGCCTATTGTTCATACAACCTCTTAACCCCTCAAATCCTTCAAAAAAAATGCCAGTTTTGTACCACCCCCCAGTCCAATATGTCTCTGTGTTTGCCTGATTGCACTGATTATTTTGGCCAATTCCAAACTTGAAACATTTGTTTTATAATGTGACACAAATAGATATATCCTTGAGGCTAGAGTTCCATGCTTTAGCATATGCTCAATGATGCTTTTTAAAAATACAGATAGTGAATCTGACATTGTTCAAGAGAGTTTTAATATCCTCAGAACAGGCCTCAAAGCAAGTTAGTTCAGAAGCATTATGGACACCAGGGCCATCGCTAGACCCATTTTACTGGGACATGGGAACAGTAATACCACTGTGCCCAAGTAAACTATTATTGATAAATCCTTGTCTGATCATTTTCACTGATAATGTTTTAGCAATCATGTCATGTGTCTGTTTAGAATCAGAACTAGTGATGCTGGATTTGTGAAAGAATAACTATTGATGTAATTGGTCAAACGGTATTGCAAAAAAGTCTGAAATAGTTTAAATCGTTCATTGATTCAGATGAATTCATTTAGACAGTTCACTCATGCATAGAATTGTCTGCAGCTGTTTCTCACATCATAACGAAATACTTTATAAGTCATAAAGCAAAAAGAGCACAGAATGAGGTGGATATTTTCCTACAATCCATTGTAGGTAGCAAAACTTGCAAATGTCTTCTATCGTTTGTCAACAATAAAGTAGCTCTTAATTGTACGTGCAGCTTGTGAAGACAGTTTATATCCATTTATCCATAACATTATCAAAAAAAGTATTAAAATATGGGAAACTTTGTTGATTGGGGGCCTATTCCCCAGTACAGATGAAAGGCTAGAAACGCTCCTGGTGGATATCTAACTAAGGGATGTCCTTTTGAGGAGCCATTGCAGTGTGAAAGAACAGATTTTCTTCTATTTTTAAAATGTCAAAGCGATTTAACTCAAAGCAGAATGGAATTCTTGGCCACAATTCCAACCCTTCTGTCTTCACCTAGTGGTGAAATCTAATATCACATGACGAAGTGTATTTTAATGGTAGTTAAAGACAAAAATGTCCTTTGTCAGTAATATCTATCTATCTATCTATCTATCTATCTATCTATCTATCTATCTATTTTGTTTGTATACGAACTGAAATTGTAATCATCTGGGATATTTTAGGTTTATGTTCTTGTGGAGATGCCAGAACCTGGTGTCACCAGGTCAGAGAGTTTGTTGGTAACTTGAACCATATAGGGGTCTGCTTTGAACATTTCATACTTGACGGACTCCATAAACTGTGCAGGTCAAGGTGTATGAATTTTCCTATTTTTAGTTTAAAAGAAGTATACTAATAGCACACTTGAATAAACTTCTTTTTCGTAAGGGTATGGGTGTGTGTGTGTGGTGTCTGTACATGTTCTACTTCAGATATGTGTGTGAGCGCAGATATGAGCACACTTTTTACATGCCGGGATGTGTATATATCAACTTATGTATACATAATATGCGTACGCACATACATGTCGGTGTGCCTTTGTACATGTCTGTGTGTGTGTGTGTGTGTGTGTGCAGGGGCGGACTTACCCATTAGGCAAAGGTAGGCGACCGCCTTGGGCCCCCAAAAGCCAAGGGCCCCCTAAAATGCTTTTCATATAGGATATGCGCATTAAGCGCGGACACGCGAACGTTTGCGGTTTACGGTGTTTATTACCACAGCAACCGTCCGAGTCAGTGGTGCCTGCAGGTGTAGGGCTGTACGCACTGTGAGTACCATGAGAGCTCAGACTGATCCGAGATTTGCCCCGCAAACATTTCAGCAGTTATTATAGGCCTGTGTATCCCGTATTTCTGTCGACTGAACCCATGCCGTTAATTATGAATTTATCAGTCTTTTGCATGCCAAAGTCAATTTCTGCATAGAAATATTACGCCAAATAGAAGCAGAAAATCGTGCTATACGCACTTTCATGAGATCGGGTTAGCCTACAACAATTAATTTGTTGGCTATTTTACAAATGGGAATACAACGAATTCATGACAATGT
>NW_015557123.1:107147-117839 GCF_001515605.1 Sinocyclocheilus anshuiensis | reverse complement strand
AGTGCACACAAATAAAACTAGACCCTTTACAGTTTAGAATGATGTATTACTCTTACCTTTATGAGCAAAAATTATGCCGTATTTTAAGTTGTTTCCACTGTTGCAAAAAAAGGCAAGTGATCGCACTGGCGCCTCCGTGTCCTGCAGAGCGCGCTTCAGCTTCCACTCCTCCGCACAAACGATTGGATATGCGTCTAACAGCGCACATTTATGTAGGGTAAACATTTAAACTAACATTGTGATGTACTTGAACTGTTTTATATCTATAGATTTTATTTTAGGCAAGTCGTGATGATTTGAGAAGGCTAATAAATGTATATTTTAAAGTTTAGAATTAGACAGCCTTGCGTTGTGTAGACAATTGCATAGTGAAAATTACCCCAACGCACCACCTAGTGTCCAACCTACTCTAATACTATTATAACCTGTTTAAATATGAACAAGGGATTTACAACATTAAAGAAATCCTTTATTTATAACATGTACATGAAAAATCGAAAAGATTGGACACAACTATGGGACACGGTCGTGCAGCAGTGAGCAACAGTGAAAGGAACCTCAAGGTTGTAAATGTGTGAAATTGTATAGGGCCCCATTCCTGTATTTTGCCTGGGGCCCCCAAATCACTAAATCCGCCCCTGTGTGTGTGTGTGTGTGTGTGTGTGTGTGTGTGTGTGTGTGTGTGTCTCTGTGTGTGTGTGTAATAGAATCCACCAAAACCCCTAAAGTCACAAATGATGAAGCACCTCAAATCTCAAAATTAAAAAAAAACAGACAAAAACAAAAAAAGTCAACCCAAACATCAGCAATCTGTGTTCACAACCATAACATCCATTCAGTGCAGAGCTATCCACTCTGAGTGCCTGGGTTTTGCTGCAGTCTCATGCCAGGGAATGGGGACCAAGGTAGGGGTTGGCAGCTCATGATAGTTCTTTCTTTCCTAGAGGACAAGCAAATTCCAGTCTTATCTCAGCTGCAGGAGAGAGAGAGGATCATAAGATGTGTACAGGCAGCCATGCAAGAAGCTTATTTCAAAACAGGCCCACAAGCACTTGCAATGCTCACTATGACAGCTTGCTTTACAAAACTAGGCATGGTCTTTATTTTTATAAAGTCTATGTCTAGTTTTATAGAAATGGACCGTGGTCCATTGGTGATTCATAAAATGCAAGTCAGCGGCTGCCCATTTTAGTATAAAAAAAAAGATTATCAAGGTACACAAAATTAATACCCGTGGCTCCTGATGATATATTGAGAAACGATTGGTCTGTGCATTATTTACAACATTGTTATCTATAATCCATAGCCTCTGGCAAACGGTGCAGAGTGATGTCCGGTTCGCGAACGAATCATTCTTTTGAACCGGTTCTTTTTGATGAAGTAGTTTAATTAACAGTAAAATTTTCAATCTCTTTAAGAGGTTGGTATCAAGACTGTGAAGAGATATTCTGAGTCACCTGGAGTCGGTTTATGCTGAACTTCATGCCCTCATGAGTCAAAGAGTCTTAATACTCTTCAATATCTCATTATACAGTTCATTATTTAATCTTCTCAGATGTTTCTCCAAAATGTTTTGAGGAGAAATAAAAAAGACAGAAATGAGAAAATGGCTGTTGTATAGTAAGCATATGGCTCATATAATTTAAGTTTGGAAGATACTTTGATATCTTGGCAAATCTGACCACACATTAAGACATTAAGTCCGTTTACATGCATTTTAAAAGTTCAGTTTCACCCAGAATTAATAATTAGTTAAAGGTATTAATATTATTAAATTTTTAATATTGTTTTATTTTTTTTATTTTTTTTTTTTTTAATTGTTTTTTTAAATGATGTAAACATTTTAGTTCAACTGAAATTGTACCAGTTACTGTTACTAACACTTTGTATGAAGATACGCTGCTGAGGTATTTTTCTCAGGAGAAACATCACAGAAGCAGGAGACTTGATCAAAATCTATTGCTGATTGAAGGCTTAGTGAGTGTTAATAGATTAAATGGTATGTGTGTACTGTTGGGGGGTTATACTTACAATGTGGTGTGAAAGAGATGCAAATACCATTTAGGATTAGCTGGACAATGATCCTCCTCTCACACCCAATCTCTATTTCAAGTCAAGTCAAGTCAAGTCTGCTTTATTGTCAATTCTTCCACATGTACAGCACATACACACAGAGAATTGAAATTGCGTTACTCTCAGACCCTTGGTGCATACAGATAACACTAACAGTAGAACATAAATACAGATATACAGATTAAATATAAAATACAACTATACAAATAAGGTAAAATGTAAAAAAAATATATATAAAAAAAATATTATATATATTTCCCCTACTGCCTCACTCCCCACAGTGGTAAAACCCTAAATAAACTGACATAGCATCTTTTTCAGTGGGTGGCTTAATTTACACCACACATACAAACACATGCATACACTCTGTGTTTGTTGAAGTGATGGAGAGGTCATCAAACTGTCAAAGAATGGTGAGAGTGAAGTTACCTGGACAGTACGAAGACAGTAGAGACAGTTTGTGCAGAGGTTTGTCTGCTTTAGATTTGAATAGGAGCAAGAGAACATCTATTGTTGCTCCAGACATCACCTTCATTATCATTCTCTCTGTTTGATTGGAAGACATGTTGGGATTTTTGGGTTACTACATTAGAGAAATGTGTGGTACATTACATTGCTTTTAGCAGTTCCAGCAAATTAGAGAACAACAAAGTTCATATCTTTCTAAGAACTTACTAGAATTTACATTTCATACTTTTGAAGTTTGGTTAAAGGATTAGTTCATTTCCAGAATAAAAAATTCCTGATAATTTACTCACCCCCATGTCATCCAAGGTGTTCATGTCTTTCTCTCTTCAGTCACCTAGAAATTAAGGTTTTTGAGGAAAACATTCCAGGATTTTTCTCCATATAATGGACTTCAATGGTGGCCAACGAGCTGAAGGTCCAAACTGCAGTTTCAGTGCAGCTTCAAAAGGCTCTACACGATTCCAGCTGAGGAATACGAGTCTTATCTAGCCGAACGATCGGCCATTTTCTAAAAAAAAAATATATATACTTTTTAACCACAAATGCACGTCTTGCATTTGAAGGGACAGTTCACCCAAAAATGAAAATTCTTTACTTACCCATGTCATTCCAAACCTGTATGACTTTCTTTTTTTCTGTGGAACATAAACGAAGATATTTTGAGAAATGTCTCCGTGTTCTTTGTCCGTACAATGCAAGTCAGTGGTCACCAACATTCTTCAAAATATCTTTGGTGTTCTGCAGAAGAAGCATAACGGTGAGTTTTTTCATTTTTGGGTAAACTATCCCTTTATTATGGAAGTCCGTTTCCGCCACTGAATAAAAAAAAAAAAAAAAAGGTTATTGCGACTTTTTATCTCACAATTTGGACTTTTTTTCACAGAATTGTGAGATATAAACTCGCAATTCTGACTTTTTTTCTCACAATTGCAAGTTTATATCTTGCAATTCTGACTTTTTTTCTCACAATTCTGACTTTTTTTTCTCAGAATTGCAAGTTTATATCACGCAATTCTGAGAAAAAAAGTCAGAATTGTGAGATAAATTTATTTTTTATTCAGTGGCGGAAACGGGCTTCCATACCTTTATTGTTAAAGCTGATGTAAAATGTGGGAAGGAAACCTTCTGAGTCATTTTTGGACAGTTTATAGTGCGTAAGTGTTTTATTTACTAATGAGCATGATGTTATATGCAAGGGGCTGTATTCACAAAACATTTTATCTTCGCACTAAGAATTTTCCTAAATAGCAGTAAAAGTTCTTAGCACAGAGTTTCCTCTTAAAACCACATTCACAAAGCTGCTGAGACCAACTTTTACTAAAGAATTGCGAGAAATCTTAGGCTAAGAGAAAGGGCGGGGTTGACCTCGTTGCTATGGATGAGGTCATCAAGCTTGCTAACTATGCCTACAGAGACTGGCTTAAAGGGGATCGGTCTCTGTCACTGATTTAATCAAAGAAATATTGTAGAATGAGGTAAATGTTCGCCTTTCGTTCATCGATCTCAAATATGGCTTATCATTTCAAAATTAAAACATGTAATTTGCAGCAACTTTACACACCTGCTCACTCTAACTTTAACCTATATAAATGTGCGCTATTAGGTGTATTTCTAAATGTTTGTGCGGAGTGTGGAAGCTGTTAGTGCACAGAGGCGCCGGCGCGATCACTGGCATTTTTCCTGATAACTGTGGACACTTTTCACTGATCGGCTCAAATAATGTTCTTTTTAGCAGCATCATATGACCCCTTTAAATCAGCAAGTTAGGAGCTACTTTTAGCCTTAATATGTTTTGTGAATACGACCCTGATGTTTACCTGCCCCATCAGAGGGACATCAGCCATGTTTGAAGTAGTAAACCTGCTCAAGCCCATACCTGTGGTTTGAACCTGTTGAACATGTGCCAACTCCCAGTGCCCAGCATTCAGGGCACTATCCTGCATTCCTCCTTTAGCAGAATAAAGTCCACATTTATATCATTCATTTTTGGCAAAAATGTGTAGGAATGCATGTGATCTGGTGTTCTATGTATTTGTAGTTTTGTGGTGAATTTGTTTTGCAATTTTTTCCACTGCAATTTTTCACTCCCTTTTGCAAAAGTGCTGTGGAGATTCTAGCAAATATGTATTACCTGGAAGTGTTTGAGGCATGTCTGCTCTGGTACACTTGGGCATGTGGAGTGCAAATGAAAGTGATCTAAAATCAGAGACATTAAAAACATAAGGGACGTCAGATTCAGTGTTCAAAGACTAGTAGTGAAGTACAAACGGGAAACATGGAGCAGACGGGAGAGGTGGTACGGTGCATTCCTGATGGATTTGATAGCAGTGTTGCCGGCTGCTTGTGTAAAGTACAAATACATGTTGGTAGAGTGGCGCTGGATAAGGTGATTACTTAGGTGGGAAATAGGCATATTAATCATATCCAAGTTTAATAACTAGTAAGTTTCCAGAAGTGAAAAATACACAGGGCAGTGTTGATTGGACTTGTCTTAATCTATAGGAATGTCATGCTGTATATGTAGCAAAAATATCTTAAGAGAAACACTTTAGCCCCAGCTTAAGACCAAGAAAACGGGCTATCTATGTGCATATGTGATTAAGTCAACTAGTAGTCAACAGCTTTCCTTCATCACTTTTTTGTTATTTCTTTTGCTGTTTCTGTAGCTCTGGCACTTTTTGATTTAACAAAATATTTGTTAATGGTTTAATTTATATACTGTAGTTGTAATGAGAGCAAGATCTGAGAGTAGTAATGCAAACATTTTGTTCTAGAAATGTTTTGTTTTGAAAGGGAGGAAATGAATGGAAACTCAAGGATTGACCTTGATCTAAATGTCTCCTCCCATCTATCTATCTATCTATCTAGCTAGCTATCTATCTAGCTATCGAATATTATCAATGTCGAAAACAAATCAATGTTAACAGTCTTTTTTCACACTAACATTGACCTTTAATATAATCCCTTTAATAAGTCCTTAAGGAGTAAACTATCCCTCCCTCTTCCAAAGATGACACACTATGGAAATCTATCTAAGTTAGCTCCAGTGTCATTGTAAAAGTGAAAAAGCATTTCATGCAGGCCATTGAGGTGGGAGTGAGACAGTCTGTGCTAGACAGACATTGTAATATGCTAGTGTCTAGCTGTGCTTTAAAACAAGGTTGTAATTATAGCTTTTGTCAGATAGAGATGTGTGTGCATGTTTCTTCAATGTCTTTTTGAACAATGAGCGAAAATGTATCTTGTTTCAACATGTATTATTTTTACGGCTTTAGAGAGCCAGAGTCATGCATGCCCCTTCCCTAAACAGCAAAAATATTTACTTTCCATGTCATACACACCCTTGCTTTTCATCTTTTGGATGATCCTCAGCTCCCCTCTTTTTCATTCCCATCTGCTTCTGCTATTAGTGGTGAATAGAGGCAGCAGTGGCTCCCCTGTGTAACTCTGGGCATGTGCATGTAAACAGTAAATCGGACGATATCTCAAAAAACATAGCTGTTTAGATTAGCAATAAATAAATGAAAGAAAGAAAGTAATTAAATTTGTCTTCTAGATTCATGTTTAATGGGATTTCTGATCTGGCATTGTTTTTTTATGTATGTGAATATTTTCAAGTAAGTAATTGCAGACATTAATTTTTTAAGTAAATATGCAAATTTACTGCAATGTTGTCTTGTTTTCCTTGGCCCATCAATGCTTTTCCAACAAAGCTCTGGCATCCGTGGCATTTTATCATCTATCCTCCTCTTGCCTTGTGACAACATAGGATTTTGTTTTAAAGACTTTGTCAATGGGAGAGAAAAAAATCATCGAAACAAAATTGTAACACAGTATTATAAGTAATGTGTTCAAAATATCCTCTTTTAAACAAAAAGATTTGTCCGAAAGCTTCTAGCTGCAGCTATTGCCGTGCTTAAACAAACTGCTGTATGACAAAAAGATCAAGAGTGCTTCAAGACGTAATTCATTTGAGCCCTGCAGTTTTAGATTCATATGCAAGCTGGGTATGGCATGCAGGTTTGAACACGCTCTGTTAGGGATAGAATTAGATCTCCAGATTATAGTTCAGGTGAGAACTTGTCTCACGATCATTGGAGTGCCAGTCCACGTCCAGTTGCTTCTCTGCTGTGATCCCCACCCCACGTCACTGTAATTTTTGTTTTTCTTTTCACCGTTTCTCGGATATTACAAATGAAAGCTGATTCTAAGAGAGGTGTTACTTATATAGCAGTGTATAACTATTGACCAGTACAGTTATGTACAGCAACCCTCTTTGTAGCGCCCTCTAGTGGTGAAAGGAGGGACTCCATGTTTAATGAGCCCAGCTGCTGTTGCATAAACTGCTCGATTCGGATCTGCAAATATTTAGAGAGAATGCTGTTTGTACCAAATTACATTCGGTGCACCTGGACATGTTTACATAGTTGAGTTTTAAACAAGTACAGATTAGACTATAAATATTGTGCCTTCTCCGACATTTTTACAGCTTGTATGAAGGAGAAATATGTCAATTTCTCTTTCTCTTGGGAAACTTGTGTGTTTTGGGAATTTGATAAGAGCTTAATCAGTTCAGTCAGTGATGTGGACACAAATATCCAGCAATTCATAGAAAGTCAGGCATTGTTAATGGCTGATTTCATTCAAATGTGCTTTAGATGTAAACAACACTGATGCTCATTTTGAACTCCTGTAACCAAACTTTATTTGTTTGCTACATCCCAGATTAGGTGTTGGAGTAATGGCCTTGACTGAAGAGCCTCCCCTGCTGTCTGAGAAACTGTGCGAGATCCCAAACCCATACTTACAGTCCCACGGTCTCTCTGTCAGTGTGTGTGTGTGAGAATGTCTTTATCTTCCTTAACAGGAGCACTTGTGCGTGTACTGTTTTGAATGTAACCCACCACAGAAGGGACGCACAATGCAACAACCATGCATCACTGTCCTGACTTCACTAGGGTGACCATACGTGCCGTTTTCCCAGGACGCACGCAGCACTAAGATCAAGTAAAACTAGCAATGAGATGCAGCCTTGGTCTGACGCAAGAAGCAAGTCATTTGTAATTTTAACAAGTGCAGTTTCTGTGCTATGGTGGGGCCTGAAACCTGACTGAAATTCTTCATAGAGATAATTTTTTTGCAGGAAGGAGCACAATTGAGCAGACACAACTTTTTCAAAAATTTTAGACATAAAAGGAAGATTTGAGATGGGTCTGTAATTTGCCAGTTCACTAGGATCTAGTTGTGGTTTCTTAATAAGAGGCTTAATAACCGCCAGCTTGAATGGTTTTGGGACGTGACCTAAAGACAGCGACGAGTTAATAATGTTCTGTTACAGAACCATTTGATGTAAATTTCTTTGATGTGCTGAAAAAAATCTATATAGATTACTTTTATGCGGGCTTTTGCGGGTGGGAGCGGGACAAAACATGAATGTCGCGGGCGGGAGCGGGACCAGATAATATATTTTTCCGCGGGACAGAATCTTGCGGGAGCGGGACTGAAAAATCCATCCCGCGCAGGTCTCCATGCTAGACTGAACCACCAGTAGAGTTTTTTTTTTTAATGGAAGATACCAATATCTATTAAGTGTCTGATAACTGATTCTTAATTATTGTTTTGTTTGATGATAATAAAAAACAATAACAATACTGCAGCAGTTAATATTAATATTATTAATAATAATTATAATTTTTTTTTAATAATCTGGAATAATCTTACTCGATTATTAATTTAAACAGCTGCTACATAAAAAAATATTTAATTTGGTGCTTAAAACATTTCTTATTTTTATCAATGTTCAAAACAGTTGTGCTGCTTATTATTTGTTGTGATGCATTTGTTTCAGGATGAATAGCCTAGTAAGTTCAAAATAGCATCTTTTTTTTTAAATAGTATTTTTGTAACAATAAAGTCTTTACTGTCACTTTAATCAATTTGATGGATCCTTTTTGAATAAAAGTAATAATTTCTTTAAAAAATATATTTTTGACCCCAAACTTTTGAACAGTAGTTTATATTAAGTAACCAATAATAGATTGAGAATGAAAGTGTGAATATCTGTATAAAATACTCCTCAAACCAAACATTGGCTTATCTGTAATCCATCCCCTGTGGATGTCCCTTTGGAGTCCTGGGAACAGGATTTATTTTTTCATTTCTCAGGTTGCTGCTAGTGGTTTTTGCATGTGCTTACATCCAAAAGTCTTCTTAAATTAAATCTTAAATTAAAGCTCCTCATTGAGCGAGAGACATACTGAGTTTGTTGTCATTTTCTGAGTACAGCTCTAGTTGAGTTTAAAGAGAACACCAGTGCAATATGATTATTTTCTGGCATTACCTTGGTAAACACTTGACCCTGTGTACGTTTTTCCCCTCACCCGCACCCACACGAGCCACTCGGCCTTAGCTGGTTAATTGGTAGAGGTTGAAGGTCATTCTTTTCTTAACTCCACAGGAAAAGTGCAGGACATCAGAAGGAGGTGCTTTCTGGCTCATTAGATTTAAAAGAGTTCTACCCTAAAAACATGTTTAAGAAGAGATTCTTAGAATATCTTTTTTCTGTTTTCTCATCCCATGGACCTTGAAGTCATGAAATACAGCAGTGACTGTGGAAAAGGAATGCAGTGAAATGTGTTATTCTTACTGTTATTGCTGAATGGTGCCTGAGGAAAAAAATAGAATTTCAGTGTGTTTCTGTTAAACTATATGAGAACTGTGAGCAAAATGAATTTGTCACAATGCAGGACCATTTCAGTGAGAAGGTGAAAGCCAAAAAGTGATTCAAAATGGTCACAGGATTTAAAATGTATACTTTGTTTTTCAACCTGCAGTCTTGATGTTGAAAAAACTAGTGTGTGTGGCTATGAGAGTGAGAGAAATTAGTGGGACAGAGATGGAAAGTTAATAGTGTTTAATTAAAGGATTGCACCTTCACCTCATTAATCAATGCCTGGATGATTCGCTTTTCCCTGTACCTCACCTGTTTTCCCCATCTTTAACACTTTATGCTACTGCAAGCAGATTCAGACCCTATTATGCACCCCAGCTTAAAACATTAACAATGTGAAAGATTTTTCATAGATGTGCTTGCCAGTTATAAATATTTCTCATTAAATCAGTGTAACTGGCCAAAACATTTCACTGTGAGCTTGTGCGTGATGATCATGTGTTTGTATGTGCGTTTGATTGGGCCATTCAGACGCACGCATTACTTGTGGTCTGCTGCCACTTTGTTCTGTCTGCTCCCAGCATTCATCTGCCCTCAGGCCATCTTTCACTGGGGGTCAGTTAATCCATCAAGCCCTAGACTGGAATCTGCTGATTCCCTCTGTGGATGAATGGTTGCACTGCTTAATATTGTCCACAGGGTGGCCCTGTTCATCTCCCCATCTATCCACGGATCTTTCCACCCACTTTGACTGTAGATCTACAATCTGCCCTCTAGTGTCTAGACATACAAAAACATTTGTCAACACCAGCATGGATATCTATTACCAAAACAAACTTTTCTCTACTTTTCCATACTTATTTGCTAATATTGTTGGCTCATGTATGTTACACCCCCATTCAATGGTTTGGGGTCAGTATATATATATATATATATATATATATATATACAGTATATATATATATATATTTTAATAAGTTAATACTTTATTCAGCAAGGATGCATCAAAAATGACAGTAATATTAAGAAATATTAAGCATAGATAATAATATGAAATATTTCTTGAGCACCAAATCAGCATATTAAAATGATTTCTGAAGGATCGTGTGACACTAAAGACTGGAGTAATGGCTGCTGAAAATTCAGAAATAAATTACATTTTAAAATATATTAAAATTGAAAACAATTGTTTTAAATTTTAATAATATTTCACAGTATTGCAGTACTATTTTTACTGTATTTTTGCTGCATGAGCATAAGAGACTGTTTTTTTCCAACCCCAAGCTTTTGAACTGTAGTGTAAATTGTATTGTTTTGTGCATAGCAATCAGAATTATTGTATTATCTGAGGGTTTTTCTTTTGTGTGTGTGCAGACTTATATAGTTTGGGGACAAATGTGTAACCAAAGCATAGGCGTAGCTTGACGTTTGAGTTTGGGGGGGCCAAACCGAACCGGTGGATTTGGTCAGACGTACTTTTA
>NW_015557123.1:106664-107129 GCF_001515605.1 Sinocyclocheilus anshuiensis | reverse complement strand
CTTGACGTTTGAGCTTGTGGGGGCAGGGCCAAACCGAACCGGTGGATTTGGTCAGATGTACTTTTAAACACATTTTAGTTTTGCTATAGTAAATATTCACATTCACATAGAGCAGTGGCAAGTGCCACTGAGAGGTTGTCATGGTAACCACATACATTGCCCACGAATTACAGCTGCGCTTCTATTTTGCCACACTAAACTTATCAATAAACACGTTTAAAATGCACAATAAACATGTTTGTCAAAACGATCTCAAAGGAGGCTTTTATTAAGCAAATCAAGGAGTGAATTACTCATACACTGTTTTTAAAACAGACATTTGTTGGGCTGGGCTTGATTCAAGCTAATGCACAATGAGGCGGCGCACACTTTTTATTTAGTCTTATTGAATAGACGATAAACAGTTTGAATTCTAAAATCTATTTAAAGGTTGTGTTCTGTGAAAATTAAATAACATTTGGATGT
>NW_015557123.1:102251-105671 GCF_001515605.1 Sinocyclocheilus anshuiensis | reverse complement strand
GACGATAAACAGTTTATATTCTAAAATCTATTTAAAGGTTGTGTTCTGTGAAAATTAAATAACATTTGGATGTAAATGGTCGGCAATAAAGTAGTGTGCGGCTAAACCTGCTGCGTCCTGTGGATCACCTTTATCTGATTGTCCAAGTCCCCGGAATCAGTTTTTCGTTGTCTCCAGATTTCTCTGCAGTTCGTGTATGTTGTTAAAAACGCGGAACATCATTTTATTCCACACAACAGGCAAGCATTACCGTTAAGTCTATTATCCACCAAAATGCAGATTCGTCACGTGACAATTCTTACGCAAATGAGATTGAGGGAGACGTTAAGTTTGTTTTGATTTATTAATTTACTTACAACAACAATTTAAAATGTATTAACTTTTACGTATTCACTTTACATGTATTATTAACTGCATTATATACATTTTTACTTAATAGAAAAAACTTTATAAATAAATATTTAGTAAAATTCTTAAATCGCTATGGGGGAGCCAGGCCCCCCTGGCCCCCCCACAAGCTACGCCCATGAACCAAAGAATAACAAAATCTGACAAAATGTCTCTTTAATAGATAATGTTTTTTATTGTAAAAATGCATGAAGGTTTTTGTCAGGAGTAGGGGTAGTATTAGAATTCTAATTATCTATAAAGGAGTGGTTGATCGGCTTTTTTTCGAAAGCTTGATTGTGTTTAAGCATTTGGTAGTTCGCACATTTAAGTATTTAACATTGAATATCTGTTACACCAAATACACAAAATAATGATCTTTAAAAAAGCATAATATGGCCCCTTTAAGTTTGCATGTCCCGTGCGATGTGATATGCTTCAGTATATCAAAAACTAATTTAAACAGTATATACACTTTTCCACAAACATTCATATACATTTTAACCTAAAATCTTAAGGGGAGTTGACACATAACATCAATTTTTGAAATGTTGAATTTGAATTTTGCTTGTCTTTTTCAATAGCATAATGATGCTGAGTCAAGCAGGTGTGCTAGCTTGTCAGAATTTGTTTTTATCTGCTTTTTCTGCAGGAGATGAGATGCTCTGCCAAAAGATGAATCTTTTTATAAGCCCTTTTATCTGTTTCTATTGTGATTCAAGAATGCCTTGATCTTAAATATTGAGGTCTCTCTTTATATGACGAAATCTGTCCAGTGCTGTCCTAATAGTATGATATATCATTGTTTGTGTGCTGTGCTTATTTTGTTTCAGCAGAATTCAGTGTATATATTCAGCTCGGTGCTTATTTCAGATAATGTTTTGTTTAATGTGCTTAATGTCACACTTCAAGTGTTGCAGTTTTTAGTATGCATGCATTGTTAAGGGCCTTGTTCCTGTGTTAATGACACCTGTGGGCCAGTTCAATACTTTGATGTCAGTTGCTTTAAAACAACTGTTCTGATGTAGTGAAAAGTTTATATGACTGTGCTGACCTTAAGAAAAATTCTAAGCCAGGAAACTTTAACTTCCCTTCAGCTGGTCTGTTTAGACCTTGAGATTGTGGAGACAAGCTATAAAACTGTTTGCATGTGTATATGACTAACAGGACCAATGCTCCGATTCATTTTTTTTTTTTATTGCAAATTGTACACAACAAGACCGGGAACATCCAACAACATAAGGCACATCATGTTCCGATTCATGTGTGCATTTAAACATTAATGCATACATTTTCTGTGTGGCTTTTGCTAGTGTAGTGTAGTGTAGTGGACCTTTTAAGAATTACTTCTCATATTGAAGAACTGTCTTACAAAAGCCTCACACAAGCTCCCAAATCAAAACCACAATTGTCATAAGCAGTGATCACATTTTGCAATAATAATTTTCAACATAGGCTGTAAAACATTCTTTCTGTCTCAAAAACTAATGAAATGCCTAACATGGGAAACATAGAAGCACACAAGACGTGAAGTCTGTCTCAAATTGTTCATTACTGTTCAAAAGATATTTCAAAAATATCTTTATTTGTTCTTTTTTTTTTTATTCTATTATTTTTTATCTTTTATTATCTATTAAAAAATTATAATTTTTTTGTTTAGTTTTTGAAATAAATTTTAAAGGCTGCATTTATTTGATCAAATACACGGTGAAACAGCAATATTGTGAAATATTGCAAAAAAAATGCATTCTATATGAATATATTTTCAAATGTAAAATCTGACATAAATACAGTAACATGTTTCCTTCTTGACTAAGGCAATTCGGTAATGTGATGATCAGTCAAAAAGTTTCCATGTAGATGTTAATTATTATGATTATATTTGAATTCAGTTCTGAACATTATAGTTTCAATAGGAGTAAATTAGAAATACTTAATAATACCAATATTTTTTTATACTAATTAAAGTCATGATCCATTTGCAAGTCTCATTTGCAGTCATGGCATTGTCCCTTCATGGGCAACAGTTTTCTATGTATGAAATAAGCATTCAAGTACAGCTCTTGTCTACTTGAGATCTTGTGATCTTGTTTTAAGACGTAGTGGTTATTTCAGAAAGCAAATAGCGCCATCTAGTGTTTGTATCAAAAATACCCATTGGCCTTTTATAGCACAAAAAGAAAGCAACTACAGTCTATTGTGACTGTACAGTCAATTTATTTGCTGTGATTTAATAATCATTTATTCTGACTCAACAGTGTTTATCACGCTGTTGACATAGTTTGCATTCATTTGCCAGGGTTTCCGTTTTGTAAGAGATCCTCTGTACATTTGTTTACCTTTTTATGTTAATTGTGCATCCAGTAATTTTTCCCTCATTAAAAAATGACATAAATGAATATTACTTTTGATAAATGTTGACATTTCTTGTTCACTCACAAGAGATGAAGACTCCAGTTATAGCAGTAGCGTAATAAAAGCTATTCTGTGTCCACACCACTACATGTCAGTATGTCAAACAGGTAAAAATGCCAATTTCATTTACTGCAACACTACTGCCTAATGCTAACTTTTTTTCTAAACCTGTGAGTATGATGACGGTCAGAGAAATGTACTTTTTGCATGACAGATGTATTCACACATACAGGTGCATCTCAATAAATTAGAATGTCATGGAAAAGTTCATTTATTTCAGTAATTCAACTCAAATTGTGAAACTCGTGTATTAAATAAATTCAGTGCACACAGACTGAAGTAGTTTAAGTCTTTGGTTCTTTTAATTGTGATGATTTTGGCTCACATTTAACAAAAACCCACCAATTCACTATCTCAACAGATTAGAATACTTCATAAGACCAATAAAAAAAAAACATTTTTAGTGAATTGTTGGCCTTCTGGAAAGTGTGTTCATTTACTGTACATGTACTCAATACTTGGTAGGGGCTCCTTTTGCTTTAATTACTGCCTCAATTCGGCGTGGCATGGAGGTGATCAGTTTGTGGCACTGCTGAGGTGGTATGGAAGCCCAGGTTT